>NW_028248495.1:0-117938 GCF_964263255.1 Lissotriton vulgaris | reverse complement strand
GTGGCAAGGTTTGGGAAAATGGGTGGCTCTGAGAAGAGCCTTTGTGTTTATTGTGTGTAGAGCATAACTGTACATTAAACAGGGTGCAGTGTTTCAAGTTGTTAAGGAACAAACTGTTGCCTTTCCCTGTGAAATGTACTCCATTACTTCCGTAGATCCAACCATGTGAAAGTGTAGATTGTTGTAGATAGAGCCCATGTTATGGTCTTTGAGGAATGCAGAAACAGTTTTATTGACCACCACACATCCGACAGGCTTCTTGAGCCTGCTGGTGTGGTAGAGGGCCTCCCAATCCCTAAAATGGTGGCGGTGCCTACCAGGCACCACCGTAGGGATTAAGATGCTCCTTCCCCGCTAGCCTTTCCATGGCGGTTCACCTGCCATGAAAAGGCTGGTGGGGATGGACATTTGAGGCCAGTAGCAGGCCCCCCTTCAACCCTGGCCGTTTTCTTTAGGTGTGGCATATTCTTGTACAAAGTGACAGGCACTGCATGGTGCCTGTCATGTAGTAAAGGCATATGTTACACATTCCTTTTTTTCATTGCAACATTTGCTTCAGCCTGTAGCACCCACCGCAATGGCAAAGGTGGCCAAAGCGACCACCACTGTGCCGGTTGCATCATAACTCGGCCTGTGGAGTCCCAAATACAATATCAAGACGATGAACTGAAGTTCATCCGCTATCGTAATGACCTCTAAAGTGTCTGTTTAGTTTTTTTACTAGGAAAGCATTTAAAAGAAAAAATGAAAGGTACTTTGGTGTTATTTTGCCTTATTTAATTTCAGACGGAGTCAGTGATTTATTTGTGAGGTATGTGTGGGTAAAATGGCCCTGTGACTCTCCTAATCAGGTCATATTCAAATGGCCCTAGGGAAACAGCAATGTACTGCTACAGTGTCACAAACTATCTAATTTATTAAAAGTATTTGCAGAGAGCATTGTTTATAATTCGTCTTTTTTCTTAAAATAGCTATTCCAGCTGGTCTACTACCACCACCATTAACACAGAAGGAGATAATGGCCTTGCTGTGGTGGCAGAGGCTGGAGACTATCCAGGCCACAGAGTCAGTGATTTTATGTGAGGTATGTGTGGGTAAAAATGGCCCTGTGACTCTCCTAATCAGGTCATATTCAAATGGCCCTAGAGAAACAGCAATGTACTGCTACAGTGTCACAAACTATCTAATTTATTAAAAGTATTTGCAGAGAGCATTGTTTATAATTTGTCTTTTTTCTTAAAATAGCTATTCCAGCTGGTCTACTACCACCACCATTAACACAGAAGGAGATAATGGCCTTGCTGTGGTGGCAGAGGCTGGAGACTATCCAGGCCAAATACCAATGGCTGGTGGTCCTGGAGGATGAGGAGGTGGAAGCATCTCCCTCTGCTTCAGGCCCCAGTTCATTTAGTCAACCACATCCTCCAGCCTCCCCACCTTTACATCACTGGCATAGCCACCAGCCGCCAGAAGCCCTAACCGCCACTGCTGCCTGTTCTCCAGCTCAGACCACCTATTTCAGCATTGTCTCCTGCAGCGGATGGGCCTTTCAAGATCCAGTTGGGAAGGATAGAACAGAGCCTGGATCAACTCAAGACTCGGATTGATGCTGCCCTCTTCGGAGCCCTTTTTTATTTTTTCGTGTAGATAGGTGGGATTTTTGTCATGGATGGAGAGGGTAGTAAGGGCGTTGGAACTGAGTTTGTACTGACTTTCTTAGACAGGTTTGTTCTTTGTTTGTGATTTTTGTGTTGTTAAATATTAAAGAGAAAATATATTTTATCATACTTTATGCCTGAAGTAGTTTTTTGTATTTTATTTTTACTTTACAATGCTGCCTTTTTGAGTATCCTGTATTTTAATCTGTGTATCAAATGTATATTGATTAGTTTTAATTAGTTATATACCCTTGTCTTACAACCCACTATAACTCTCTTGACCATTGGGGGGGTATGCTGCCATTACCTATATTGTCTACAACAACAATGACCTAGATTACTTATCTGTAGTTGTAGTTAGCTGCTTACTTACTAACTGAACTATTTCATTTCACTCCATAGTTTCTTACCTGAAAATATGAAGCAATGTCTGATAGCTCTTTCAATCTTCTAACACGTTAGTTACTGCAGGGTTTCCCAAGGTGCCATTCTTATTCTAAATGGTGATGGTAGTAGAACAAGCTAGTGCGATAACAGGGAAGGGATCACAAGCTAGTTCTCATTCCCACCTAGGTGAACTCCAACTCTAAGAATAATCTAAAGGATTATCCATCACAGGCAACTAAATTGAAAGAAAAACACAGAGTTAGTAGGTTATATTTATATCATAGCTTTACAAACATTGAGACAGTCACCACACTATAACCACCATGATGCACCAAATAAAACTATTTGCTTTTTCTGAGCAATGTGGAGCAGTATTTAACTAAAACTAAAAGTTACGAAATCCATGAGTCAGGAAAACTGGACTCAAAATCTGGAGTGGACAATTTTAAACTTTTATGCAACACAAGGCCTGAATGATGATGCTGACAACTGATGTTCTTCTATACCTAAAATATCTTTTATCCGTGGCTGGGTAAGTGTGGGCTCTTGCTCAGGTAATTAAAGATGCCACAGAGAGTTTTGTCACTTTGACCACATCTGCTACACTAAGTGTGTGATTCATTAATGGTATAAATTAAGTTACACCTGAATAAAACACACATCCTGGGGGAAGAGAGTTAGGGGTTTGATGAATGGATGGAAATGGGGATTTGGAGAAAGATCTGATAAAGATAAACACTAAACAACAGCAACATCCAGCTTGGTATGATGGGCAGCACATCATTAATCTGTTGTGGAAGGAAATGAAGGAAGGAGTATGCCAAAGTTCAGTTAAATGCACTGAAAATGTTCCTTCCACCCCAGACACTCAAGTTATTATTGTATATCTAAATATTATTTCATCTAGGTTTGAAAAATATAAAGTATGGAGGAGTTAAGTGAACTCACACATTTAAAAAAAATGATTCTTAAAAGACAAATGATAGTGTATTGACAATTTGGGTGGTGCATCTGCATTCTTCTTGGATTGTCCTTCAATCTTGGACGCCTGGCTGAATCGGTCCTGTAAGGTAAGCAGGAGAGTTATGGATCTTTCATCTTTTCCTCAGGAGAAGAGAAGGCCTGTGGGTTGTAAACAAAAACAATATTGTCGAGTGAAGGAGAAGGACAGAAGGAAAGCTACATAAGGAGTGTTCCAAGAAACCTCAGACAGAGCGCAAGTGCATAGTCTGCTGCAATCATTCATTTTATGACTTATATGCGATCAAATAACTGAGAAGTGAGAGCAAATTACAACCAGAGACAAGTGGAAGCATGTACCGGGCTGATCAATCGCACAACTGTCATGATACTATTTAGCCAAGCGTGTGCATAATGCAATGTGTTTATGTGACATCACATGTCTGTCTCAAGTTACTTACAAGTTACAACAACAGGCCCTCCACCCAACTACATATAGAGAGGTTACACATTTGAGCAAGCACATATACTTAGCAGCATTGCATTTCCCAAATTAATGTACCTCTCATCAGTCCACAGAGCTGATTAGGCCTCTTAAAGTCATCATGATGTTGGTTTCCCTGCATTACCTTTCTTCTGTCTGTTGTTGAAGTAGTCCCACCCTGAGTCCTTCCATCATCCTTCTGTCTCCGGGCAACAAATCTGTCCAACTCCGTTCTGACTCAGAAACAAATGAGAGACATTGACCTGAGCACACTGCTGTTTATAAACAAGAAGAGAAACTGTTTTTGTTGTGTAGATTGCTGTTTGTTAACTAAACGGACTGGTCTGGTCTTTGAGGAGTGTGAACCAGAAAACAAAGAAGTGGACCCAACAAGCAAATCTTGCTAAGTATTAAAGGGGAAGTGTCAATCAGTCAGTCAATAAAACTTTATTTGTTTTTTTACAACCATAAAGATATACAATAACAGCATGTCAATCACATAAAAATAGGGAAGTCAGTATCCTGAAATATATAATACATCTTCTGCAAGCCTATAAAACACATTTTCTTTAAAATAGGAAATAAATATCATCTTTAAATTTGTTAAAACCAACTATTCCATTCTTGGGCATTTAGACCTTCCGGTATGTCATACACAATACTACTATGCTTTAATAGCTCATTCTCCTAATAGCCTAAAAGATCTAAATTTCATAATTACTCTTTACATTTGAGGAACACTTTAACTTTATTTATGTATTTCCCAATGGCACAGGCAATATCTAAATTCATCATTCCCACTAACAGTTTTACAGCTTGCCTCCTATTTTTAATGTCATATTTTTTGAAAATCAGACCTAAAATCTCTCTTTGTATATCTAAAATCTTCAAGCAGTCTAATAAGATATGTAAAATATCACAGGTAGTCCCTAAGTGCAAGTGCATTTACCATTGCTGTCTATCATTACATTTTTGACCCCTTTATTCGCATAACAGAGGTTCATCCCAATTCGCAATCTTAGCACTTCACGCCGTAACAGGCAGATAGGTAATCTGTCCACATAGGGGGACTGTAACTCATTTTCCCATGCCAAGACCATATGGGAAACTGAGGTTTTCCATGAAAGGTACTCCTGGTGGTGTATTCCAGACACTTCAGAGCCCAGTGTCCTAAGTTCTTTCTTATCTATCTTTAGATGGAGGGACTGAGGGCACAACTTTAGCTTTAACACACCATATGCTTCGTTTATTGAGGCTCTTGCCTCATTTGCCCAGGTCAACTCACTGTTGGCAATTTCATTTTTACACCACTGTGAGATTTTTTGGTTCTCACCTGATCCTAAACGCTGCCAGAAACGTAGTAAAGCCATGCAAGCTGTTATAGCCCAAGAGGTAATTCCCAATTCTAATCTTGCTGCTTGTACCATAGACGACTTAGGCAGCGAAAAAAAGCTTTTAAAGATATTTCCCTCCTCTTTGTCCCAACCATTTTTGCCACTTAAATAGAGTACCTCTGCGCCGTACAGGAATTGTGGAGGGACCATTGCTGGATAGACCTTCATAACCGGCCTATCTGACATTTCTCCATATACACTAATAAATCTTTTTAATCCCTTCACAGAAGCTGATGCCCTCATTTTTTATGCATCAAGGTGGGTATACCATTTCAGGCTACTATATCCTCAGGTATCTATATTCTGTTCCAGCGTCTCTGTACCTAGATACAAAGAGAATTTTGTTTTACGTCTTCCAAAGCATAGGATTTTGGTCTTCTCCATGTTCACAACTAATTTTTTATTTTGACAGTATTCTTTGAACATGTTTAGTTTTCTTTGTAGACCAATCTCCGTCTGGTCCATAATTACCAGATCATCTGCGTATAATAAACAGGAGATATGGTTTCCTCCTAGTTTCAGGCTAGCCCCTCTAACCATTCCTAATTTTAAGGGCAGGTCAGCTATAAACAGGGAAAAAAGTAACGGGGCAAGTACGCACCCCTGTCTCAGCCTATTACCGATCTGGATCCTCCCAAACAATCCTCCATCCTCATCCAAGATTAACTGGGCCCAGTTTTCTGTATGCAGGGCTTATATCAAGGCCAATAAGTCACCTTGAATATTATACCCTACCAAAGTTGACCACAGCTGCTCCCTGCTCACAAGATCGAATGCTGCGCTGAAGTCCACAAAGCAGCAGAAAAAATTACCCCTCTGCTCGATCGACTTCCGCGCGATGGACCAGAGAGCAAAACAGTAATAAACCGTTTTGTGTTCCTCTTTAAACACTCCCTGTTCTGGGGCACTATCTGTTTTTCATCTGCCCAGTCCTTGGGTAATCACAGAATTACTTTAGCAAATACTTTTTCACCTATGTCCAAGAGATTTATTAAACAATAGTTTTTAGGGGAATTTACATCACCTTTTTTATGTATTGGTCTTACAATGGCCCCTTTCCAGCTATCTGGCATGGGTATAAAGCAGAAATATCGACGGGATAATATCGACTAGCATAAATATCGAGGTAAGAATATCAACTTTCAAAAATATCGTAGTTGTAAATATCGTTGTTGTAAATATCGATTTTTTAGAATGACAAAAATATCGTCAAAATAAAATATCGTTGTATAGAATATCGTTAAGGAAAATATCGTTGTATATATTATCGACAAAATATTAGAATGTGTTATATAAGTGTTTAAAAGTATGTTTTATGTTTAAATAATTAATAATAAATGTATATTATTATTATTATATGGTTTAAATATGTAAAAATATATAATAATAGTAAAAATAATAGGAGCGGGTTATTGGTGGGGATAAGGGTGGGTAGTAACTTAAAAAAGTAGTGTAAATAATTTGTATGGAATAGTAACAATATTGAAATTTTTTAAATTTATAAATTTGAAATGCGAAATTTAATTTAAAAAAAATCAATAAAAAATCGTACTTTAATTTTATTTAATAAAAAATTTAGTGGTGGGTTGTTGTTGATATAGGGGATAAAGTGGCTATTATATAATAATAAGTGATATGAAATGCAAATATAAATGTAAATAATTTAAAAATTGAAAACAACATTTTTAGTTTTCTTGGATTTCCTTTTTATGTATTATGTAATAATTTTCTGATAAAGTGTGTGATAAATGTAATATAATGTTAAAAAAATTAAATGTTAGAAATGTAACGAAATTCGAAATTTTAAAATTAAAATTTTGAAAAAATATTTTTAAAATCTAAATTAATTCAATTAATAATATGTAAATAAGTGTTTGTTTATTATTATATTTATATGTTTTTGTTATAATATATGATCAAAATTATTTAAAAAAATCAAAAACGTACAAAAATAAATAAAGATTATAAATATATGAAAAAAATATTCATTTCGAAATTTGAACAAAAAATTTGAAATAAGTATTTGTTATTGTTATTATAAAAATTGAAAATTGTATAGTTGGAATGTAATAGTTCATTTTGTAGTATCAGAGATAATAGTTAGTAATATATATAAAGTGTTGTTCTTTTTCTTTAAATACCATAAATGTTTTTGTTGTACTGTCCAGCATTTTCCTGACTTATGTTTCATTGTAGTTAGAATAGTAAAATATTATTGTTTACAGTCCAGCACTTTCCCTGACTTATGTTGGATTGGAGTTAGAATAGTAAATTATTATGGTTTACTATCCTGCACTTTCCCTGAGTAATATTATATTTGGAGTTAGAATATTAAATCATTATGGTTTACTGTCCAGCACTTTCTCAGAGTTATGTTGGATTGGAGTTAGAATAGATTAATATTAAGGTTTACTATCCAGCACTTTCCCTGAGTGATGTTATATTTGGAGTTAGAATAGTAAATTATTATGGTTTACTGTCCAGCACTTTCCCTGACATATGTTGGATTGGAGTTAGAATAGTAAATTATTATGGTTTACTATCCAGCACTTTCCCTGAGTAATGTTATATTTGGAGTTAGAATAGTAAATTATTATGGTTTACTGTCCAGCACTTTCCCTGACTTATGTTGGATTGGAGTTAGAATAGTACATTATTATGGTTTACTGTCCAGCACTTTCCCTGACTTATGTTGGATTGGAGTTAGAATAGTAAATTATTATGGTTTACTATCCAGCAATTTCCCTGACTTATGTTGGATTGGAGTTAGAATAGTAAATTATTATGGTTTACTGTCCAGCACTTTCCCTGACTTATGTTGGATTGGAGTTAGATTAGTAAATTATTATGGTTTACTATCCAGCACTTTCCCTGACTTATGTTGGATTGGAGTTAGAATAGTAAATTATTATGGTTTATTATCCAGCACTTTCCCTGAGTAATGTTATATTTGGAGTTAGAATAGTAAATTATTATGGTTTACTGTCCAGCACTTTCCTTGACTTATGTTGGATTGGAGTTAGAATAGTAAATTATTATGGTTTACTGTCCAGCACTTTCCCTGACTTATGTTGGATTGGAGTTAGAATAGTAAATTATTATGGTTTACTATCCAGCACTTTCCCTGAGTAATGTTGTTTTTGGAGTTAGAATAGTAAATTATTATTTACTTATATTTATAAGTAGAGAGGTAGTCAATGTTAGTGTTGTCGATATTATTGTAGAAGGTAATGTTATTTTAAAGAATGTTGATAATCTAGTAGTCAATATTTAAGAAGTCGATATAAGTGTTAACGTTATTAGAGTAGTCGATAAAAAAATATCGATATTTGTGTCAATCCTTGTTTAAGTATAGGATGACGATATTTTTGTAGACAATATATTTGTGACGATATTTATGTAGGACGATGTTTTTGTAATCGATATTTCATCAGGGAACCATCTGGCATGACCCCTGTATTACGTATCCCCTGGAACATATTCGAAAAAAACTGTGACCACCACTCAGGATTCGTTTTTATGATGACAGCCGGCAAGTTATCTGGGCCAGCGTCTCGAGTTAAATTTAGCCTGACTATTATACTCCTAATGTGGCTGGGGGAGAAATGCTCTTTTATTTCTTCCCTTACACCTGGCCATATGTTGGTGTTTGTTTCCTTCGCCCTTGGCCTCTTCCCATAAATTTCCTCTAGATAATCCACCCACTTATCCTCCGGTATGGAGCACTGCAAGGACCCTTCTACTCTACCAGTGCTTTCTTGTATTGATTCACAAAAGCCTTTCACATTTTTTTCTTCAATTATCTCTAATAACTTCACCCAGCATCTTTCCTTATAGGTTCTTTTTTTATCTCTAATGATAGTCTTATATTTTAACCTTAATTTCTGAAGGTTAAGTAACAGTTCATCATTGTATCTACCTCGAAGGCTTCTTTCCTTTTGCCTAATGCAGGCTTTTACTTTGCGGCAATTCTCGTCAAACCAGGGCTTGTTATTAATGAGTAGTTTTTCCTTACTTACTAACTCATGATTACCACATTCAATTTTTATTCTGAGACATTCTGCAAATTGTCTTATTATATTTTTATACCAGGTAATATCCTCCTCTGGTAATAAGTTTCCTAATGTGAATGTCAACTGAAGTGTCCTTAGTTTTTTTATATAATCTTCTCTAATCCGAGTTGTAAGTCACTTTGGGTATTCTACCTGTACTTCTAAGGCTCTTTGTCTCTGAGGAGCCCTTTTTACATATAATTTGGTCAGCAGTGGGTAAAGGTCACTACCTTCAACCCTTACTACTTCAAAATGTTTGATTCGATCAAAGCTCCACGCATAAATGAACACATAATCAATCGGACACATTTGCTGCCCTATTGTAAAGGTGTGCTTTGCGGGCCAATCCGCTTTGTTTCTTCCATTTGCGCAGACCAGGCTGCTTCCTTTCTTCCATTTGCGCAGACCAGGCCCATAGAACCCAGCAACTGTACAAGCGCCACATCTTTGGGCCGCTGTCGCAACTGGGAATCTTAGCGGTCTCTATATTGTAGGCTTTTAACAATTCCCTGTGCCATGAATCAATTTTTAAGGGGTTTAGTCTACGATTGAAATCGCCTAATATCAAAAACACATCTCTGGGGTAGATATCACATACGCCCTCCAGATCCTTTTTTAAGCAATCCAGGTCCGCCTTATAATCATTTCCTTTTCCTTTCCGGATATACACATTGACAATACATATACCTTTATAACCTAAGTTATTATTCAATGTCAACACTCTACTGCCTAGCGCCCAATTACATTTAAGTTCAAGGGGTTCTAAATACCTAGAA
Source organism: Lissotriton vulgaris (assembly GCF_964263255.1). Lineage (NCBI taxonomy): Eukaryota > Metazoa > Chordata > Amphibia > Caudata > Salamandridae > Lissotriton > Lissotriton vulgaris. Next base: position 108,227 of record NW_028248495.1, on the reverse strand, counting down.
ATCTTTGTGGATACTAGTGTCAGATGGCTGCCTGACGGTCTACCTACTATGTTCTTTCTTGCAGGCTTTACATGATGGGTAAATCCTTCTGTGATGAGGGTGTCATCGCACTGCCACGTCTCCTGTAGACTGAAGTGAGAGCAAATTACAACCAGAGACAAGTGGAAGCATGTACCGGGCTGATCAATCTCACAACTGTCAAGATACCATTTAGCCAAGTGCGTGCATAACACTATAGGGCAGATTTACAATAACTGGCGCATCGCCAGGGATGTGCCAGTTATTGTGTGCCACAGCTCTGCCACCCTTGGTGCGCTGCATTTACAATGCGGAGCACCATGGGGCAAAAACGGACAGATGCGTGACGCATGTGAGCCATAAAGGCGTGCATTGCTGGAGTTGCGTCGCAAATGCGACGCAGCTCCAGCAAAGCTCTGGGGGGCCCTATCTGTCCAATGCTGTGTCAAGCCTTACGCCTGCTTCAAGCAGGTGCAAGGTTTTGACGCAGCATTGGCCTAAAAGTGAGTGAGTTAAATCTTGTATATTTTACTCAGCCACTTTTAGGAGGCGTTCCTGCGCAGGAACGCCCCACTTGTGCCGGAACGCCTCCTTATGGCGCAGGGCTTTACAACGTGACACATCTCCCAGATGCGTCACGTTGTAAATACCCCGCACCCTGTCACATCTTTTGCGCCGCCGCTGCGTCACAAAAGTGACGCAACAGTGGCGTAAAAGAGGCGCAAGGGGCTTGTAAATCGTCCCCAATGTGTTTATGTGACAACACATGTTTGTCTCAAGTTAATTACAAGTTACAACAACAGGCCTTCCACCCAACCACATAATAGAGAAGTTTCAAATTTGAGCAAGCACATACACTTAGCAGCATTGCATTTCCCAAATTAATGTACCTCCCATCAGTCCACAGAGCTGAGTAGGCCTCTTAAAGTCATCATGATATTGGTTTCCCTGCATTAACTTTCTTCTGTCTGTTGTTGAAGTAGTCCCACCCGAGTCCTTCCATCATCCTTCTGTCTCCAGGGAACAAACATGTCCAACTCCGTTCTTACTTGGACACAAATGAGAGAGATCGACCTGAGCACACTGCTGTTCATGAACAAGAATAGAAACCATTTTTTGTGTGTAGATTACTAATTGTTAACTAAACCGACTGGTCTGGTCTTTGAGGAGTGTGAACCAGAAAACAAAGGAGTGGACCCAACAAGCAAATCTTGCTAAGTATTAAAGGGGAAGTGTCAATCACTTTGAGGTCAAATGATCACCCATCAGGCTAGAAACATTGCAGTTCATCACAATCAAGCCTTACAAATTATAGTTGAGCACCTTCCCTCACTATCTAGCATCACACGAATCATCACTCACAATCACTCATATATCACTCATTGGTGCAATAGCTACCTGTACCAATACAAGCACTGTGGTACATAATCGTCAATACTCTGAGGCCTGAAACACACATTGGCCAGTCTTATAAATCAATGTTCTGGGATCGTCCTGCTTGGGGATGAAAAAAGGATAGGCACAGAATCGAGGTTGGCAGTGTCTCCCCAATGTCCTTGGGGAAAAGGCGGAGGAGGCGTTTTCACTACACACTGGTCCAACTCCAATTCAGCCATATGTGTGCCTTCGGTGGGGCTGAATAAGACAGTCAGACATAAACAAACAAAATATATAATATGCCCCTAGCTATGTCCTTATTTGTTCATTTTGGCAAAGAAATTCAGTGACAGAAGGTTCTATGATGGCCCAGGCCCACTCAGTCAGGGAAGTAGAGTTGATCCTCAAACTCAGGTGGTTCGCCCTGAAGTTGGTCATCTAACAAAATACTATGACCTGAGCCTGGCAAATCAGCCTTATTCTACTCCTGTTGTATTTCAGGTATGGTGTCATTCGGTAGTATAATGTATTGTTTATTTTGATCAAGGTCAATATCTACATGTTTTGAGGCAAGAGGCTGGTCCTTCTCACTGTGACAACTCCACCAGCTGCACTGAACACACACTCAATATTTCCACAGCAGATGGTTAAATCAAAACATATTACAAAAATCCTTCAATTATGGGATATGTCTCACAGATCAACCCTATACAATCAATGTATTAATTCATATAGAATAAATAAAAAGCAACAGCAATCATTACAAATTCAGGAGCAATTTATTGCTTACATCACTATCTCTATATAAGAAAATATATAGGTTGCCCAAAGCGAGCGTGCATTAAATAAAGAGTGTAAAGTGCTTAGTGAAAGGGATAGGAAAATAGAAAGACATACAGATATTTACAAAAAAAATTCAAAATTACATCTATTATCACAATATGATTTTGTTTGTGTGGCCTGGTCTGTGTAATGAGTTCTATACACAATTCTCATTAAATGGAGATATTGCTTCCAAAAATTATATTGCACCAGAAAATTGTGCGACACAATCCAGGTAATTAGAAAGAGCGTCGACGTTTCGACTCGTCTTATTGCCTAAAGGTAAGTTGGACCGTGGCTGTGCGAGTCTTCATCAGGACTAGAAGAATTGGGCAACCGGGGGAATAGTGTGAGCCCTGAAATTGAAGTAAATATATATATCAAGCTGTTGCAAGGGATTTGTGATCAATAATGATGTCGCAATCTTCTTGGGCAAGAACAAATATGACTTACCCAATAGAAAGGGAAATCCAAGAGGATATCTTCACTCGGAAAGTCCTTGGAAGTTTGTTTCCGGTACAGGGAAGACATGGCTTGGCAGTTCGGGCTGGACTGTTCCCATGAGGCACAGGGTCAGACTGATTTGCATATAGCCATGTCTGAACTGGGGTGGCAGAGTGGGCTAAAGAACGGTGATGGATTAAACCCAGCTCTTTTGACTGGGTGTGAGTGTTTGATTGATTCAGATGCTCCGTCCATCACCACCCCCTTTTGTACCGCTTTTGGCCGCCATAAATGTGGCAGGGTATGCTCAGACGTGAGTCCCTTGCTCACTTTGCCACTGTATTCAAGCAAGCTGGGCTGAAGACGGCTGGAATGCCAGAAACCGGTCCTCGAAAGCTTGTTTCCGGTCCAGGGAAGACATGGCTTGGCAGTTCGGGCTGGACTGTTCCCATGAGGCACAGGGTCAGACTAATTTGCATATGGCCATGTCTGAACTGGGGTGGCAGAGTGGGCTAAAGAACGGTGATGGATTAAACCCAGATCTTTTCACTGGGTGTGAGTGTTTGATTGATTCAGATGCTCTGTCCATTACCACCCCCTTTTGTACCGCTTTTGGCCGCCATAAGTGTGGCAGGGTATGCTCAGACGTGAGTCCCTTGCTCACTTTGCCACTGGATTCAAGGAAGCCGGGCTGAAGACGGCTGGAATGCCCGAAACTGGTCCTCGGAAGCTTGTTTCCGGTCCAGGGAAGACATGGCTTGGCAGTTCGGGCTGGACTGTTCCCATGAGGCACAGGGTCAGACTGATTTGCATATGGCCATGTCTGAACTGGGGTGGTAGAGTGGGCTAAAGAACGGTGATGGATTAAACCCAGATCTTTTGACTGGGTGTGAGTTTTTGATTGATTCAGATGCTCCGTCTATCACCACCCCCTTTTGTACCGCTTTTGGCCACTATAAGTGTGGCAGGGTATGCTCAGACATGAGTCCCTTGCTCACTTTGCCACTGGATTCAAGCAAGCCGGGGTGAAGACGGCTGGAATGCCTGAAAACGGTCCTCGGAAGCTTGTTTCCGGTCCAGGGAAGACATGGCTTGGCAGTTCGGGCTGGACTGTTCCCATGAGGCACAGGGTCAGACTGATTTGCATATGACCATGTCTGAACTGGGGTGGCAGAGTGGGCTAAAGAACGGTGATGGATTCAACCCATATCTTTTGACTGGGTGTGAGTGTTTCATTGATTCAGATGCTCCGTCCATCACCACCCCCTTTTGTACCGCTTTTGGCCGCCATAAGTGTGGCAGGGTATGCTCAGACGTGAGTCCCTTGCTCACTTTGCCACTGGATTCAAGCAAGCCGGGCTGAAGACGGCTGGAATGCCTGAAACCAGTCCTTGGAAGCTTGTTTCCAGTCCAGGGAAGACATGGCTTGGCAGTTCGGGCTGAACTGTTCCCATGAGGCACAGGGTCAGACTGATTTGCATATGGCCATGTCTGAACTGGGGTGGCAGAGTGGGCTAAAGAACGGTGATGGATTAAACCCAGATCTTTTGACTGGGTGTGAGTGTTTGATTGATTCAGATGCTCCGTCCATCACCACCCCCTTTTGTACCGCTTTTGGCCGCCTTAAGTGTGGCAGGGTATGCTCAGACGTGAGTTACTTGCTCACTTTGCCACTGGATTCAAGCAAGCCGGGCTGAAGACAGCTGGAATGCCAGAAACCGGTCCTCGGAAGCTTGTTTCCGGTCCAGGGAAGACATGGCTTGGCAGTTCGGGTCAGACTGATTTGCATGTGGCCATGTCTGAACTGCGGTGGGAGAGTGGGCTAAAGAACAGTGATGGATTAAACCCAGATCTTTTGACTGGGTCTGAGTGTTTGATTGATTCAGATGCTCCGTCCATCATCACCCCCTTTTGTACTACATATAAGTGACCCCTAGAGTAGTCCGTAGGTAGATATACAATGATGCATACAGTGACACTCAAAGTGATATACTGGGCCATCCACTAAGACACCCAGACACACTAACACATATGCTTACACTGTCAGACACGCACTGATTTAAAGAAAAGTAAAAGACTTAGGGGCATATTATCAAGAAGAGCATTAAAATTATCGCTGCTTTAGCGGCAGGAAACTGTAGCTAAAGCAGCGATAATGGGCTTGATAATATGCCCTTGAGAATTCCCATAGAAGCCCATGTTCACACCAGAACATGGGCTTCTGTGGGAATTCACAAGGGCATATTATCAAGCCCATTATTGTCGCTACAGCGGCAGTTTCCTGCCGGAAAAGCCGCAATTAATTTTAACGCTGTTTCTTTATCATATGTCCCCTAGAATGGCTATAATGTAGTGACAGAACTGTTTAGGTGGGTACTTAAATGATTAAATTATGTAATTTATTAATATATAATGAAAATGCTAAATGTATTGCTTTATTTTTTCTTTCCCGACAACTACTTGTACTTAAAAACAGAGAGTTGTAATGCCGAAAAGCTGAAACAAGAAAGAAACAGAAGAAAGGATACTATCCGCTTACAAGAAAGAAAAGGGACAAAATTATGACAATGTGGTTAAAGAGGAAAGAGCTGCTAGTAGAAAACTTAGAAATGTCTTACAATAGTGTGTGGAAACCTGCAAAGTAAGCAAAACCAAGTGACATATTTACAAGGGCATTGCCACACCGGAACGTCACTTTTTCCGACGTTCTGGTGACGCAATACCCTGCTCCATATTTACAAAGCGGCATTAAGCCAATTTGCATGGCTTAACACCGCCTTTTAAATATCATCACCTCTCACACAGGTATCCGTGTGAAAGGGGTGGGCAAAGTGTGTTGGTGGACATTTCACCACAAAACCTATTGCATTTTAAAGATATCCCAAATTTACAAGTATCTGTAAATCTGATGCAGCGGCAAAAACTAACACCCCTAGGCAGAGGATGTAGCCTTACGGCTAGAGCGGTTGACTTCGAAGCTGGGGAACCCGGTTCAAATCTCGGCAAGGACGCTCACCATTCTGTGATTCTGGGCAAATCACTGAATCTCCCCGTGCCTAACAAAATAAATGTGTCATTCTGTAACAAAGCTGGTGCTCATGTACAGCGCTCTGATATCCTCGGGTCTAGTTCGCGCTATGTAAAAAAAAAAAAAAACTAGCAGGCATTAGATTGTTGCAATGAGGAGAAATACTTTTATTATTCCTCGTTTTTGCTCTTTCTATGTGTACTGCGTTCTGCAGCACACATAGAGAGATCAAATTCCCTTTAAATATTGATTATGTGCAGAAAGGTGCTGAAGATGCTCCTTACTGCACATAAACAATCATCTCTGCAACACAGACAACCTTGCACCATTGTGCAAGGGTGCCTGCAATGTATTTGCAAGAATAAGGTGCACCCCTGTGTATTTGCTTGCACTATGGCTCAAGAGTATCTGTGTTGGCATTAGGCAGATTTCTGTAGCACCAGTGCAAGCAAATACACAGGGGTGCACCCCTGTGTATTTTTATTTTTAAAATAATGCAGCATAGCACAGCTAAATTGGATGCAGAGCTGTGCTGCACCATTTCCTTGTAAATATCCCCCAAATTTAATAAAAAGGGAGGTTTCCAATCAGCTAAGTAAGGGGAACAAGTAACCAGCATTAAGAGTAATAAATCATGTAAGAAAGCAGATAGCTTAACAAGAAGACAAAGGAAATTTAAGGTAATAAGAGTCAGAATGTTTTGCAGCATTGTAATTTAGAATCACGAGGCAGTATAAAAGAAGAAGAGAAGCAGTCAAACAAAAAGAATATGTTGAGACTGTTGTTGATAAGGCATTTGCCCTGAAAATGAACTTATTTATTTTGATTCTGAGCAGAATGAGAACACTGGAAAAAACAATGTTGTCTATGAAGGGAAGACATCAACAAAAGGACATTTTCAGTGTCAAATGTTAGCATTCTTCTGGTACTGAGCCTTTCTTTAATGAAGAAAGCTACTTGCAAGAGAACACATGCATGCCAAAATCAGAAATGATATCGAAGCACACTTAGTCCAATGTGCATTTGTTAGTTTGTTTTCCTTGTTGATTCAACTTCTTTGTAGTGAAATCCAGTCCAAACACAAATGGTACTTAGTTCTTATTTAATTCAGGAACACATCCAAGTACATAATTATTCATAAACACCACAGCCAACACCTGTTTCGTCCTCTTGGCCTTTTTCATGGCTGCAAGATCATGTTAAACAATTATTGGTACACATTTTGTCTTTATCATGACACTATTACACAGTGCCATCACCTTGTGTGTGAACTGTCACCTGATCACCCATGAGGAAGGGCATCAGTTCGAAAGTGAGCATTCAATTAGGCTTGGTCATTACGTGCCTATAGCATGGTCGGAAAAGATACAGAAAAATCTGTCAATTTGGTATTAAACCAATGTATCTCAGCTGGATATTTCCAAGGAATCCAATAATGTTACACCAACAATTTGGGGACGAATACGAATGTAAAGATATATCATACCTATGTCAATTAACAAACTTTCTTTGCGTTTTGCAATCTCATTAGAATTCCATGAATGTAGTAGATGTTTTTTAATGTACCAGCCAGTCAACCCCGTTGTGATGTTATGCTTCCCAGCTGGAATTATGTCTAAAGACAAACACAAACAAAAAACTCAGGGGCATATTATCAAGGGGGTTTATCTCCGCTTTTTTGGCTTTAAAAGCCAAGAAAGCGGAGATAAAATTATCTCCCTATTACCTAGCTGTTGCTAACACCAGTTAGCGACAGCTAGTAGGAGATAGCGACCATCTTGGGCCCCACTTTGCATGTCAGTGATATTTATCACTAATGACATGCAAAGTGGGCGTGCCAAGATGTTAGAGACTGAAAACAGTCGCTAACATCGCTATCTCCTATTACCAACTTTTGGAGATATTCGCGGCGATTTTTATCGCATTTGCGATAAACCTTGGTAATACCAAGGTTTATTTGCGGTAAAAATTGCCACAGCTCAGCGGTAAATATTTATCTCTAACCAAGCAATAGCGATAATTATCGCTATTGCTTGGTAATATGCCCCTCAGATCGTATATGAGTCAGCATTTTCAGGGACATTTCACTCAAAATCATTTTGGGGGTATTATGTACATGTACTGGTAAGAAAACGCCTGCACACTAACCCCCTCCTTTAAATGTGTCTTGACTTGTGATAAAGTCTGGAGATACACCAGGGTTGTTATGAATCACACATCCCTAATGTAATTTGGGTCCACTGGTATGTGGTTTGGAAGGACCCTTATAAGCCTGCTAAAAACACACAAACGTGGAGAGAAAAGAATTAGAATTAGAATTTCTCCACCCCGCTCGTACCCCTCCCCATCATGGATATCCAGAGGTACGTATAACTTGTAAGGAAGCCAAGGTATTGTGGTACTCTAACCAGTTTGTTGTGAAGTGAGACCGGGAACATTGTGCACACGAGGATGTTGCCAGCCTCCCTGTTCCGTGTGGGAGAGTTATATTAAGAGCATGGAAATATAGAAGGGACCAAGCCATAATTTGTCATTAGATTATGGCCGCCATATTACCTTAGTCACAGAAATGATTTCGCATGTAGTGAGTTCTCAGTGTATTCAGAGACATATTATGTCAATACAGGAAACTAAAAAAACTCCTGTAATACTTTTATTTGGAGAAAGATCTTTAGGCACCCTGCAGACATGGAAGTCCCGAAATCTGTTTGATGTACGCCCCTAATGTTCAAACACACTTTGTGGACAATGGACTACGGTGTAATTATGGCCGCAAAATTGGCTTGGTCAGTTAGTAGTTATATGCTATATACTTCAGTCAGTTGGGAAAGTAAGTACCTTGGTGTTTTGACTATTAATTCATTTGTGGCCCCATTGTATCGCAGCCAATATTTTCAAGGACACCATGAAGGGGAACATAAGTAAAAAGTATTAGTGTATTGTACTGAGATTCTACACTACCAATTGAAGATGGATACTAGAATCAATCATCTCTGTAGTGCCAATTTGATATGTGCGTCACCTTCTCTCAGTGGTAGTACCAATGGACACTTAGTGGGCAGCCAGGTATAATGCACGGTTAGTGTGTATCTAGTGGTATAAAGCGGGGGCACTGATGTACCATTCGTATCTGTTTAAATAATAGTACCACATAACCATTTGCTATGAGGGCACAAATTGTATGCATATGAAAAAAAGAGTATTCTAATCAATATAGCATTTACCTTTATATCTTGTTGACATATATAGTTATATATTTTGTGGCAGTTTTGCATGTTATGTAGCTTTGTATTTACAAACATCTCACAGTACAGAGAAACAGACGTAATTCCTTAAAAACCTGTTCCACCACCCTCAGTTTGATAAACCAATTGCTTTCCATCTGTCTTAATCTGAGCATTCTATCCCCCCTTGCTAAGGGACTCGTCACATCAATACCATGGAAACTGATGTTCATCAATTCACTTGTTTCATGCACTGTATTGAAGTGTTTGGCAATTGGATGGTGTGCAGTGTTGTTTCTAATTACTCTCAAATGTTCTTCTACTCTTTCTTTCAGTGGCCCTTTTGTACTGCCCCTTTAAATCTGGTTATAAATACATTTGATGCAGTAACCACATATTTAGTATTACAGCTGATGAAACTGTCGACTGCATATATTTTGCACGTGTTGTACCTGAATGTCGTGGTTTTGTCAGAGGTGAAATAAAAAATACAACATGAGCCACTTTTATAGAAAGCTTTTGGAGGAGAGGGTAACCATGTGCCTCTTTTTTTGAGGTGGTAGATAGCTCGGACACAAATGTTGTCTTAATGTTTTCCCTCTTCCATGTGTCAACATTGGTTTCACCCCAATAACCTCTTTTAGCGTCTCATCCTAGGTTAGTAAATACAAATGTTTTCTTAGAAATCTGTGTACTTCCATACTCAATGCTGAGTAATGTGTGATGAATGTGCTCTTTCTCTTGTTTGTATTCTTTTTCTTAGTTGATGCCAATAGTAGGCTCTCCATCTTTTTGTTGCCAACTTTGTGTCATGCTGTTGGTAATGGGTTTTTTGTGTACTCTCTATCTGTAAATCTAGGCTTCACCTTATTCAATTCCTGAACCAGTTTCCCCTCATTACTGAAATTTCTTTTGATTCCCAGCATTTCTCCATAAGGTATTACGTTTGGTTGTGAGGGTGGGTGGGCACACTTGGCATGTAGCATTACATTACGTGCTGTGGGGTTTCTATATGGATGCGTCATCCATTTGTTACTATCTACTTGAATGTTGATATAAATAAAGTGTATTTTAGATGTACTCTGTTCCTTTGTGAAAGCGATGTAAAATGTGTTGTCTTTTAGGTACATACATTTTTTTCCAGAGCTTCATTAGTGCCGGACCCAAATAGAATTACATCTTCAATATAGCGTCCCCAGCATATATATTCTCCAGCAATTCTCCGGAACCTCTATAAGTGTGTGGATTAAAAAAGACCCATATCCCTGGCCTCATCCTCCATCACCGGATTTGACATTACTTGTTCCCAACAAAATAGATTTGCTTGGCAGTAAGGAAAATATTTATTGACTTAGTCGACTGCAGGTAACTTAGAGAGGATAGGCCGAATAGGTAGATGTTTCACTGATCATCGTCATCAAGTGTCAAAGCTTTTGCTAGTAGTGAATCATTTTATTTGGCAATTGTTGAAAGGGAAAAACTTGAACTGATGTAATCCGTTATGAAAGCAATATTAAAATATATCACTTGGCCAGAGGAGAGTGGCGCATGAAAAGAAGGATTTTTTGATATTTCATGGATGGCTGGAACAGAACAAGGCAGTTAGGAAAGGAGTTACTTATGTACTAGGTAGTGAATGAGTGGGCACTTGGAGTGAAGGTAAACACAACTATTTATTTTTCACTTTCCCATTACATTTGTAAAGGGGCCTAATACATTCAGTGAGGCAGACGCACATTGCACAGCTAACAATGCAGTGCTGCCAATGTAGCAATGTAGCCGATAGGTCACCCATGGCTGTCACTGGCAAAAAACCATGAGTAGGGACTCAAACTGAGGCAATTGATGATGAAGGGTGGGTCTTAGAAAGGATACATCATATATATTGCAATTGAAAAGTACTGTGAGTCAAGGAATTAGTCTGAAATATCACGTCCACCCTTTGAATCAAACACTTTGATAAAAAACATCCCTTGTTTACTCTTCTTCCCGGGATTTTTCTATTCATCATTGCATTGTTCTTTTACTATTTTATACTTAGTCACTTTTTAAGTTTTTTATTCTCTCCATCCAGTCTCCACCTATGAATAACATCCATCCATCCAAACATGGCTCTCATTCCCCATGAACCTTTTACTAATGTACGTTTCTCATTTACTCACCCATGTTTCCTTGCTTTGGCCCATCAAACCTACTGGAGGATTTTTTTCACCCATACACTCTTTCCCCCCACCCAGGCAGGCATCCTTTCAATCTTCATCCATCCTTTACCCAGCCATGCATTTTATCAGCCTCCTATAGTATATGCCAGAATCTTGTGGCTGTCCCTAGGATGAAGAGGGTCTATGCAAGAGGGTACTCGTGTGCTGGCCTCTAAACTCTGGAATGCGCTCCCCACTTCTATCTACAGTATAAAGACCTATCTGCCTTTCTGAAAAGCTGTGAAAACATTTTTCTTCCTTTCATTATAAACTGTCTTCTGCTACAAGCTGTGCAGTATTCTGTTTCCAGCACCGAGACGCCCCTCTGCAGGGGCAGTACTGCGCTCTACAAGTCACGATAACATAAAATTACATAACACTCTTCCAACTATATCTCTTTTTCATGAAATAGGATTTTGATAGCCTCGTTTGGAGCGTCCTTGCTCCCTGGGATGAATGCAATGGAGACCAAATCTTGAGATTCAAGGGAGTTCAAACCAGGCAGAGCCAAGAGACATTTGAGTAAATTTGCTCTGTTCTAGATGTCTTCATTCACACTGGAGGTGTATTCGAGGTGAAATATAAGAGTGGCCGCCAAATCCTCTACCTCCAAAAACTCTAGATCTTGCGCAATGGGTGCTAGCGGAGGGTCCAAAATTGCCTTACTTGGCCAGGTACAAACTCTCCTGATTGTTGCCAGGGGATCAAAGGTTCATGTCTGCTGCACAGCTTACTGAAGCACATTGTGGGCAAAGGAATACAGTATATTCTGCTGCTCTGTTGTGTTATATAATGATTTTAAAATTATTACAAGCTTCCATGTTAACACTCTGTAAGATCTTACGAGGTCCACATGCAGATGTTAAAATACTTACTATCTGTAATGCATACTCAGTTGTTTCCTTCCATTGACTGGCTACAAGGTAGAAAATTATCAGATAAGGCATAGCAGTTAATGCTCGTAATACAGAATTTTATATTGGATACTATTGTGAATTTCTAAGGTATTCAAGGCTTCTCACAATATTGTTTTAGTTGTTTAGTTGTCCATCTCAGGATTATATGATGTATTAAACAGTTGTTCAGGGTGTGAACTTGTTCTTGCAGTCAATGCTTCATCCATTGTTTTTTCTTTTTACATACTAAATAATAGTTTTCTGTGTGTATACTAGTTTTGCTATTTCATCCCTGCAGCTATCTCCCACAAGCACGGTTGTTTAAAGTTGACTCTATTTAGGTTGATGTGCACTTATAATAATCCGATTTCCACAAACAGGCAAAATTAAAAATTGATTTATTTGGCATATAATCATAATGGAAAATACCCATCCCACTCCTAGTGAGACATAGCTCTCTTTTCTGTTGTGTTTATCTTTTCTAGAATGAGTAGCATTTATATTTGACAACCCTGCTTCTACTAAGTGGAGAGGCATGAGGACCTGCTTTCCCAGATCAGTCATACGTTGCTCTCCAGTCCATTAAGCTCAAAGTTACACTATCCAGTTACTGGTTATGCAGATGTGTGCCTGATCTGATGATTATACAGCACTGCACTTTTCCCAACCATTTATTTTGTCATTTAAAGAGAACAATTTGACTCAGTTCTATGATTTGTGTCTCATGTCATTTCTTGTTCCATAATTTTGTCTGTTTTAGTTATATGATGTAAATTGTTTGTACAAAGTGGAAATGTTCTTTTAATGTCAATGTTAATATTATATTCATGGTTACATAGAAAAAACATTGGCAATGTCATAGGCAATGTCATATTTCTGACTGTATTGAATTGTAATTATAATTGTAAATTAACTGAAAGTGCCTATTCAATCTTTCTCAATGTCATCATTGACAATAAATGCACTCTGGCACTAGACCTTGCACCAAGGCCAGACTGGGATCTACAGGCAGCCCTTGTAAAAATGATGAAACCGCCTCACTCCCTTTTCTTCCTCTCTCTCTATTTACATCCACACATCCATTTCATTCTTTGTTTCTTCTCTCACTCTCAGCTGACACCCACTGCACCTGCTTAAATTATCATCTGGGAGCTGGAGGAAAGTGACAGAGACAACAGCAGTGGTCCAGGCTTTTAAAAATTGACCTTCAATACCTTCAGCCTCCAGCATAATGCCTGATGGAATACATGGTAAATCCTGCCCTGCCTTGCACTAGTGCATTAATTCCTCCACCTACTGATGCATTCTTGTATTCACCCACTTACCTATCCATGGTAAAAAGAAACGAATGTTGAACTAGCACATACAAGATAATTTAGAGGAATACAAGTTGAAAAAAGAAAACATGTAGCATATGAGGTATATTTTATAAGTGTCATGTTGTTTTCAAGTTATGGTGGCTATTGTGTGGCAAAATAGCACCACTATTAGAAGCAGCATGTTGGCCATCTTAGAATGATAAACAATGGTACACTATAGGCAATACCATTCCAAGATGGCTGCCTGGTTTAGGATCAGTGGCTGCGTGAAATGTGGCACATTGCAAATTAAATAAGCAGCAAGTGAGGAGCTCTGTAGCACTGTATAGGAAGATATATCATGCCTCAAAAATAAAAGAAAGAAAGAAAAGAAAATAAATGAATGTAGACCTATAAAAGGAAAACATAGAAAACCCAAGGACTGGCCCAACAGTGATAGAACTGAAGTGCACTTATTTTCGGACAGAGGGACACATATGATCAGGTAAAATGCCTTTGCTCATTGGGCAAAAGATCTAATGGTTGAAGTGGCTTGATGTATTGCCCGATGCTGTTTCTGTACTTGATGGAAGCAGAGTGAAAATGATACTCAAATAGACCAATGGCAGAGGAGGGCTAATCCAAAGTCCCTCTATGTGTGTCTATCATTGTATTCATATTAATATTTTTTTATTGATTTATTTTTATGACAAGGGTCTGAAGGAAAACTTAAACTTTTTCAGGTATATATATTCATTGAAAAAACCATAGGTTTCACACCAGTTATAGTTATCTGGACATTTTACTCATACAAAACCATTGAAATTCCCTCATTATAGTTAGTTGTACTCACTATAACTCGCGCGCCCGCAATCCACTGCTGATGATGTCACATATTCATTCATGACATAGTCAGTGACATCACTGATGACATCACTGATGACATCTCAAATGACATCACTGATGACATCATTCAGTGAATGTGGTTTGCTTTGATATTTAAATATGTATTATAAATACACTACTTTGCATTGAAGAATGAGTGGATATATAAATATAAATGTGTGAATGGTGGATTTAGAACAGTGTCATTGATTGTTTCCTTGACTAATTTGTAGAGTCTCACTATATATAATGTGCCTGTCGCTTTGAAAATGACAATAAAGGGGGTACCACAGGTACCCCCCACGTGCACCTCCCACCTGTACTTCCCTCGGGGCCCCAGAGGGAAGACCGCATGCCTTTCCGCGGCGGCATCGCCGCCGCGGAAAGGCACTGCACACCACTGCTCATAATATGTCTGGCGGTGTTTATTAGACACCGCCACCATATTATTCCTTTTCCGCCCCGGAAAAGTGGCGGGCGGTGTTTCCCTCCGTTGCGGTACCCAACGCCATTGTCATGTGGCGGTGGGAAAAGGGTGGCGGGCGGACATTTCTGTCGGGCGGATCGCCACCGCCACCATGGCGGCGGCGATCTGCCCGACATCGTAATGGAGCCCTAAGTGTGAGTTACTGTTTATATAAATAGATGAAATGGTGTTTGTATAAGTGTGTAGATGAGTAAATGTAAGTATAATCAATTGTTTGCATAAGTCAGAAGGATGTCTTTATAAGTGAATACAATGCGTGCTGGTGTGTAATGTTGAAATAGGTGTACAAGTATATTTGATAGTGTTCTGTTGATTATTCACTGCATATAACACTGAATCTATAGGTAAGTGATTAGATGTGTGTATAGTTCTATGAATAACTGAGTGGGTGTTTAGAAATTTCTATTGGTGTGTCAATGGTTTCAAATATGGCACTTTCTATTTTACAGTGAGTGATGAAAGATTATACTAGTGTGTGATGAGGTGTATTTGATTGTCACATGGATGATGTCATCAGTGATGTCATTTGAGATGTCATCAGTGATGTAATGAGTGATATCACTGACCATGTCATGAATGATGTAATATGTGACATCATCAGCAGTGGATTGCGGGCGCGCGAGTTATAGTGAGTACAACTAACTATAATGGGGGAATTTCAATGGTTTTGTACGAGTAAAATGTCCAGCTAACTATAACTGGTGTGAAACCTATGTTTTTTTCAGTGAATTTCAAAGGTTTTTAAAATGCTAATTCCTAACTATAACGTGTGTGAAACCTCTGATTTTTTAAGTGAATTTCAAAGGTTTTAAAAAATGTATCAATGATTATATTTATTTGTTATTATACAAATGTTCTATATTTTTTACAACATTTAAATTTAAAATTGATTTATGTATTATTATTCACTAATTTTAGATTTTTTAAATAATTCTTGCCTTTTTTTAAAAAAAAGTTGTGCGCACGGTGCTCGCACGCATGCGCGCACGGTGTTCGCAAGCATACGCGCATGCTGCACGCACTCCGCAAAAATGTGTTCATTCCGAAAAGTAATTTCTGTTAATGTAATGTACATAATAACCCAAGACATTCTGTGACATAACTATAAAAATAGTATTTTTGACTTTTATGAACCGTATATTAGCTTTAAAAGAATTTACGAAAATCGGGTAAAACGTCATTCATACCTGACTCGTGCGCGCCCCGGTCGCGCTGCGTGCGAGCTCCGTCTTCGCTCCGTGCGTGTGTAAAGTCATGTGACTTGAAATCCACACTTTTGATTGGTTCATAGTAGTTTCTTTTCAAAATCTACAAACACCCCACCCACTACCTTCAAAAGTTGTTTCACTTTCAGGGAGAAACATCTACAAGGAATTGTTTGTGCTTTCCACCTTCTGAAAATGGCAGAACAGCAGCCACAGCACTCTTCCTCTGATTCAGATGTGGAGTTTGTTCCTGAACAGCCACCTCCAAAGAAAACCAAGGAATCTTTCATTTGGAAGTTTTTCACATATCCAGAGGGGCAGAAGAAGGTTAAGATAACTTGCAAAATATGTGATACCACCCGTTCTTGAGGTGATGCAAGCAAACATTTCCTCAGAGACTATGGTATGGGTTCTATATACCACAACAACTTGCGTTACAACATGTAAGGCATTTATAGAGGAGACGGTGTACATTTCACAGATGAGGGGAACATAGTCTTCCTCTTGAACTTTAGACTCTGCATCGGTACTTACTTGTAGGTACAAAAAATACTCAATGAACACAACGGCTCTTTTTAGAGCCAACCAACATCTAAACACTCAAACTTGTTATTTAACTGTACTTTTTTGGTCTTTTTTTCCCGACGTACGCGTACGATACGTGCACTGTGCGCGTACCCCGCGATTTAAAAACAAAATGTTTTTTTTGGCCTTCGGGGTCCTTCAGAGACCCCCTAAGTAGGCCTAGGGGGTAAGGGAGTCTCTTCTCTGCCCCTTTTTTTCACGTTTTCCACTTTTGTTTTTTGCTCTTTTCTGCCTCGGAGACACAAAATGGCGGCCAACACTTCCTGGTTTCGACCGATTGGAATGTTGACAGACGTCTAACAGCAAATCAGAATTCCGCTTGCGCACACCCGATATGCGCACCGTACGCGCACCGTATGCGTACCGTATGCGCACGGTGCACGTACCGTGCGCGCTTCTAGATATATATATTTTTTTCTTTTGATTTTCTCAGGAACTACTCGAGGGATTTACACCAATTAAGCAAAAGCGTGATCTGCGAATCAGACTCTACCATTTTGCCAAATTTCTTGTAATTCCGTTTAGCAGTTCGGGCTGTAGCCGTATCTAATCATCCTATGGAAAATAACATGGGGAAAACATGTTTTGGGACCCCCCTTTTTTCTCAGCCCCCACTTGACAAATCTACCCAAAGCTTTCAGGGAAGGAGCGGAGCAGAGCGGGCCATCTTCTTTGAGCAATTTGCGAAGATTCATCAACCGGCGCCAAAGTTATTCCCCAACAGAAGGTTGCGGATTTCCTATGGAAAGTAGGTCTTAACTATAACTACCTACTGGCGATTGCCAGTAGGTAATATATATATATATATATATATATATATATATATATATATATATATATATATATATATATATATATATATATTCCACACGTTCAACCCAGCGCAATCCTTCCAAGGATAGTCGAAAAGGAATCACACAGGAGCCGTGGCCTCTATTCAAGTGCAGGTTTATTCCAGACACAACGTCCTACGCGTTTCGGAGTAGGATCACTCCTTCATCACGGGAAAACTTTGTGCATTTCATCATTGTTAATAAAGTAAAATAACGTGTCACGTGATACAATCAACATAAACAAAATACTACTTCATATTATTTTCATCATATGAGTATTTCATGTTTATAGTAAAAGGTTTTTAAGGGCATGGGTGACTGACTAGCATTATTTCAACATTTACACCAAGTCCCAAATGCAAATTGCTTATTGTTCGTATGATGCCGTCACATGGTTTACGAGTGCCGGGTTTAACAAAACACATGACTTTCTATTGTTTTTTGTCCGATTTGGAACACTTCTAATTTTCTCGTCCATGTAAAGTAATGTGATTTACTTGCAATTGTGAAAACAAAATAAATCATTTCAAACATTTTCAACTGTCCTGAGATTCGAACCCGTCATCTCAAAAGACAAAACAAATGCGTATGTGTATTTAAACACTTGAGCTACGTGCAATTTCTATCACTCCGCCCTGAAAGTGGCAATATTTTCAAGTGAAGTCAACTTTTTCAAACCGTTCATAGTTGACTGATTAAACTATACAAGTAACATAATACAGTGTTCATGGAACATAAGCTACTTAGAAGGACTCGTATAAAATGGTCAGCACATAAAGTTAACGCCCAAGTGGGCATGAATCTAAATTTTGATTTATAGGGGGACTGTCGGAGTGCTGCCCAAGTGGGCAAATGTTCAAAAGGGTAGCCAATTCATCACCTCTTCCCAAGCATCTGTAACCTTTAAAAAGATAAGACAAAATTTCTATTAAAATCTTCATAACACATAAAGAGGTTAATGAAGAGCACACACAAAATTCTAAAAACAGCAAACTGGAAATAGGCAGCAGAATACATAACAAATTTGACTCAAGCATACAATGACCATTTAGTATAAATGTACTGATAATTCCTCGTCCATATTTATCCCATGGGGCACCATGGTGTTAAATCTAATGATGAATTTGGACTCCAGTTTCCTAAGTTCTAGCAATCTATTGCCACCTCTCACATTAGGGGAAACACAATCAATGGCTGCAAATTTGATAAGATTGGCATTGCTATTGTGGTTCTCTTGAAAGTGACGGGCTACTGGGTAGGTTTTGTCATTTTTGTTAATAGCCCTCAAGTGCTCTAACACTCGTTTCTTGCCTTTGTGGATGGTGCTCCCTATGTAATATTTTGAACATGGACACTTGAGAATGTACACCACATATTCCGTATTACAATTCAAATGTTTTTGTATAGTCCATGGAGCTTCATTGTTACTGAATTTTACTGATTTTATACTGTTACTATATTTACAGGCCTTACATTGATTGCAGGTGAAAAAGCCTTTAACTGCCTTGTCCTTTCTAGGATTGGGGATCATGTTACTGCATAATTGATCTCTTAATGACTTAGGTTTTCGAAAGGTTAGGGATGGATAATCTCCTATATATTCTTTCAGGTCATTGTCAGTTTTTAGGATTTCCCAGAACTTTTTAAGGCTCCTTCTAACTTCCCATGCATGTGTGCTGTAGGTGGTGATGAACCTGACAGTTTCTTTAGACTTATTTGTAGGTTCATTTGCAGTGGGAAATAGAAGTTCCTGGCGATTAAGAGCATCTACTCTATTAATGGCCTTTTTCACAGTTTTAGCACTGTAACCACGTGCTAAGAATCGTTCCTTCGTGATTTATTTTTCAATTTCAAAGTTATTGGTTGTGCTGCAATTTCTGCGAGCACGCAACAGCTCCCCAAAGGGTATACTTTGTATAAGGTTATGTGGATGGCAACTGTCCGCATGGAGTAGACTGTTGCCAGCCGTAGATTTCCTGAACAATGCTCGGGAACAGCTACAAACTTTGTGTTCATATATATATTCACTGAAAAAAACCATAGGTTTCACACCAGTTATAGTTAGGAATTAGCATTTAAAAAACCTATTAAATTCACTGAAAAAACCATAGGTTTCACACCAGTTATAGTTAGCTGGAAATTTTACTGATATAAAACCATTGAAATTCCCACGTTATAGTTAGTCGGACTCACTATAACTTGTGCGTGCAATGCACTGCTGATGACATCACATATTACATCACTCATGACATGGTCAGTGACATCACTCATGACATCACTGATGACACCATCCAGTGAATATGTGTCTTTCTGAAAAATAAATATTAGTGAGTTATGTTTAAATATTTAAATACATATATTAGTGTTTCACTTTGTGTATAAGTGGCTACATGTGTTGATAAGTAGCTACATGCGTATGTATATGGGTTATTTGATATTTTTAGTAGTATCAGTATGAGTGTCTATGTGGTTTGCTCCATCACTTTGGGAGCCACTAAGAAACCGGATGGTGTGGAGGATGTGGTGTGCCCTTGCCAAAGCGCTTGCGTCTTTGCTCTACCATATTTTCAACGGCCCGCCTGGTCGGGGCAAGGAGCTCCGCTTCAGACGCGGAACATGTATCCATGAAGTTGGATCCTGAGGCGGTATGAAGTGTTATCGCCTGTCAGCACAGAATCTACTTTCAATTAACGATGTCTGAAGCCTACCCTAGCTTCCTACTTAAGGATTGCAATGACATTAATAATTCAAGGATGAACCACCCTACTCAGGGGTTTTAACGAACTACTCAATTCACAGGACTGCAATATCCAGAAGTCCCGGCACCGTAACTCCACCCACTCAGGGCGGACTACGCCCTTTTCACGAATAAAAAGTGTTTGTGAAGTGTGAGTTGAGCCTGGTGATATCCTTTCCGAGGTCCATGAATAAGGGGCAGTCCCGAAACGCGTCGGCTATTTTTTTTAAGAAAGAGGGAATCCTCAAACATCGCTTTGGGAGCCACTGAGAAACCGGATGGTGTGGAGGATGTGGTGAGCCCTTGCCAAAGCGCTTGCGCCTTTGCTCTACCATATATATATATATAGGTTTCATCCATGTTATAGTTAGCTGGACATTTCTCTCATACAAAACCATTGAAATTCCTCTGTTCTAGTTAGTTCAGCTAACTATAACTCGCGCGCCCGCAATGCACTGCTGATGACGTCACATATTACATCACTCATGACATGGTCAGTGACATCACTCATGACATCACTCATGACATCTCAAATTACATCACTGATGACATCATCCTTGTGAAAGAGTGGCAGACCTACTCTCAGCGTAATATAACTTTTGATACACACATTGAAAAATAGAAGCTAACATTTTCAAAAAATTGGAGATACCAATACCAGTACTAATACCAGTTAGAACAACCTATTCAGTAATTCCAAAATCTACATACACATCCACTCATTCACCAACAGGTCTATATAGTCATACACCTATACATCCTGTTACACACCTACACTCACCCATACAGTTACTCACACACATACTCACACATTCAAATAACCTATCAAACATCCATTTGCTTGCATATACAGCTATACACACACCACTATACTTACTTCTACACAACAATCACTTATAGAAACACATATTTATTTATACAGGAACTTGTCCAATCTCTCACTCTCACATATAATCACTTATATACATCAATACTCACATGTACTAGATTAAAACCTCCACTGTAAATTGTATATCCATAATACTATTTTGTTCTCCTTCATATGGCTTTCCTACCCCTCAATGGTTTTAAATTGTATGCGCATAGTTTAAAAGTTTTTTCTGCGTCATGGGGCCCTCCCGAGCCTGTATTCTTATTGACCTTCCTTTGTTGATCCTAATATTTCCTTCTGTGTCACGGAGCACTCCCACTCCTCTTTTTTTTATAAACTAAGCGTGCATGAATTTCTGTGTCGTATTTTTGAAGAGTCTCACGTGCTTTGGAATCTGTTCTTTTTATTGTATGTACATGATGGTATTCTTTTCTACATCACGTGACCCTCTTACCCCTCAACGGTTTCAAAGTGTGATTACATGATTGAAATATTTCTTTATAAGTGACGAGGTCCTATTTCTTTTCTACATCACGTGACCCTCCTACCCCTCAACAAATTTAAATTGTATGTACATAGTATAAATGTTTCTTTCTGCGTCACAAGGTCCTCTAGACCTCTAATTGTAAAAATTCTTAGTGCATACATTTCAGTTTTGTATTTTTAAACTATCACATGCCTGTATTGATACAAATTGTGCGTTCATAATAGTATTACTTTTTTTAAATCTGTCACGTGGCCCTCCCAGCTCTGTTTTGCTTTATTTTTGTGGAATATATTCTTTCTAGTTCATTGTATTTGCCCCCTCCTAATTCTCCCATTAGTTTTAATATTTATTACTGTGTCACGTGACACTCCCAAACCTGTATTCTTTGAAAATGATGCCTACATGCTTGTAATAGTTACTGCTACCTCATATTGCCCTCTCAGACCTCTATTTAAATTAATGTTTAGGAGTAGAATCGAGTAACGTTTAGAAGACTATGACAAATGTAAGATATTTTTATAAAAGTTTTTCAAAGAAACTATGTTCCTTTTAAAAATATATTTATTAATATTCACTTTTTCTAATACTTATAACTCTAAACGAATGTAATTCGGTTGTAATGTAAACCTATTAATGATTGCATTTTAACTCTACAGGTACCTTTTCCGAAAATGGACATTCTTCTCACTCCAACAAGTACTGCCTGTCATTAGATACTTCTGGTAAGTACAAGTTTTTCAACATTTATTAGTCCGTTTTCAAAGTTATTCTTGGAAAATATAACTAGTTGGAATAGTTAAAACTAACTGTAATGTATCTAATGGAGACATCTGTACAGTGAAATGTAAACTCTCCACACTAAAAATCATATTCCTACAATATTTTCTATACACTTCCAACCCTTTAAGAAAGATAATGGGTCATGATTCACGGAGTAACACAATTCACACCTATCAAGAGTTTTCATTAGATTTTAGGTAACTTTTCCCTACAAAACAATGTACCTTATCTCTTTATTATTTATTATATTGCACAAATATAAAATTGCAATATCATTTATCTTTATGAAATTAAAAATAGCAAACTATTAAACATAACCATTCGTATCTCTCCAAAGGCTTTTCCTACAACAATTGAATCCTCAAGACTATGACCAATGGCAGTAACTCATCTTAATAGTTTACTTCTTTAAAATACTCGTAAATAGCAAAGAGGATTTTCAAGGATAACATTTCTGAACGTCTACCAAACGAATCTATAGTGCTCGTCGGAACCATATTGCTATTTGCACATCATTTTGTCCCACCACTACTATGGTCCTAACACAGTTGCTATCAAACCTACAATTGGTTTTCAACCCCAATACAAATAATTATTGCTGTTTTGAATAGTTGCCACAGTCCCATTGCGTTGATTTCAAAACACTTGCAACATGTACAATAATTTGCAAATTAACTTTCCAATGCTTACCATTGCTATTATGATGCCCTTATATACATCTTTTTTTACATTTACAGTCTGTTGAAAAGTCTTGTGCTGTCTACAACCAAAAATTTTCAGCAATTTCTACAGAAAACTTTATGGTAAGAATTTTTTATGAGTTGCCTTCACTATATTCGAAAGCTGCCTATGCACCGGTAGGAATGTGGAATTCCTATAGCCCAGGGGTCTCCAACCAGTACCTCGGGAGCTACTGGTACCTTACCAGCACCCTCAAAGTAGCTCTCAAAGGTGAAGAAAACCAAGCCAATCTGGGAGAATCTCTTTATATTGTAAAACGCAACACTACTCATTCCACTACCCTTAAGAGTAACAGACAGCAAAACCAATACCAGGGCCTTGGATAACACTCAAACACACACTTTGGTGGCCTATCAATCAATCAGGGATTTACAGAGCACACTACTCACCTGTGAGGGTCTCAAGGCACTGGGGAAGTGTGTATCGGGGGATTTGGGCCGCTCAGGTCATTCGAAAAGCCAGATCTTGAGACTCTTCCTGAATGCTTTCAGTGTGGTGCTTCATCTCATGCTGAGGCGTAGTTTGTTCGTGGTCTTTGCCATGATGTAGGAGAAGGGTATACCTCCTGTACTGGTTCTGTGGATGCAAGGGATCTCGGCCAAGACCTGGTCAGCTGAGCGCAGGTTTCTTTTGGGGGTGTAGAAGGACACTAATTTGTTTAGGTATTGGGCTCCGGTGTTGTGGAGACCTTTATAGGTGTGTGTCAGCAGCTTGAAAATCACTCTTTTTTTTCGACGAGGAGGCAATGGAGGTCTCGTATATGCTGGGTAATGTGGTCTTGTCATGGGATACTGAGCATGAGTCTAGCTGCGGCCTTCTGGACAGTCAAAAGTCTGTAGAGTAGAGATTTGTTGATTCCGGCATAGAGGGTGTTCCCATAGTCCAGCCTGCTGATAATGGGTGCATAGGTGACGCTCTTCCCGGATTCGCGTGGTGGGTCCATTTGAAAGTCTTGCTGAGTAAGCGGAGGGTGTTGAAGCATGTGGAAGACGCAGTATTGGCCTATGGGTCTGCCACATAAACCATCTTTATCCTCTTTAAAACCTAAAAATAGATTGGCCATATTATCCACCGGCTCCATCATGTGACATCAAAGAATAGTAACAGTAACCAGGGATGACCCATCAGAGGGTGTCACTTGAAGAACTAAAGTGAAAATATGTTAGTTGGGAGGATGATCAACCAAAGAGCAGAAGAGAACAGAGTATGCATCCAGAGCAGGGAAAATTAAAAATATCACATTCAGTTTTGTGTGGGTGTGTGACATTGTGTCCTTCCTAAATAAACAGTGTGCATTCCTTAACCCCTTCGCTGCGGCGGCAATTCTGCCGCAGAGCTGGGGAGGGGGCCGAGCGGCGCTCGTATGCTCGTGACGGAGCCGCTCCGTCACGAGCCGCGGTTGCGCTGTGCTCATGATGGAGCGGTTCCGTCATGGCCCCGCCCGCTCAATAGAACGCGCCGCGCAGGTGCGGCGGCAGGGCCATGACGGAACCGCTCCGTCATGAGCACAGCTCAGCCGATGCTCAGGACGGAGCGGCTCCGCCATGAGCATGGGAGGGGTTAAAACTACTACTAGCGTCAAGAACTGTCAAATATGTATGCTGGTCTCCATCATAAGAGTATTATCCCTGATGCAATTGTGCCCATTCATGTATAATTGTGCCATAGCTATAATAATTTCGTCCTTGACTATTTTGGGCACATAAGTAGAGTAATTACATACTTGCTGCCATCACCGACATATTAAGAGCATGACTGATCTGCTTTTAGCCATTCCTGACAGAGTGCCAGCACCTTCTCCCATTATAATGGCCATAACTAATACATATTGGGCATCCACCATTCTTAGTGTTATGGTGAAGAACCATGGCCTATGATTCCAATACCTGGGTATTTGAAGCATACTTTGTCCATGAGAGGCATTTTTACATGGCGGTACTCAATAAAAAGTAAAAGCTAATGTTTAAGGACTGTGTATTCTCTAACAATGAAAATTGATTTGATTTTTAACAGATTAAATTATGCTTTTTTTTAAAAAGGTTTTTTTTCTGGAAAGTTGAGTTTGATTGCTCAAAGCTGAAAGGGATTTCAATAGAAAACTATGTGTATTTTCAAAAACTAAAATGCAAATGAAGACATAATTTTGCAATTCTAAAACACATTTAAAGTTGTTAGCTGAATGATAATACAATTTGAGTTAGAGAGACTTACTGCTGTGGTACTACCCTTTCTGGCACACAGCATATGAAGATTTGAATTTTACTTCATTGCAAGTATTTAATATTGATAAACGTTTTCCTAGCATTCTGCTGATAACTTCACCTGAAATTTTTGGGGGGTTACTACTGATAACTGAGCTTAGGGTGGTCATAGTGTAATGTTAATACATATCATCAGCATTTTACAGTGATTAAATATGCTAGTAGCTCAGCAGGACTTTCCTTCATCAGAATTAGCTCTTACTACAGAAAAGGTTGGAGACCCCTGCTATAGCCCGACGCACAGGAAATATTGGTTGGGATCTAGGACAACAAGTTTTCATGTGTGTTATATCCTTGAAACAAGTAGGCCCAACTCCCAGCAGCACAAACCCTTTCCCTACCACTTAGCAGTACCACATAATAGGTCAGGGAAGGGCACTGTCTGCAGTTAAGGTAATATGTTTGCCCATATGTTAATACTCTTCAAACCTGTATTTATGCTTCAATAATTCAATGCCTTTATTATTCAGCCGGACACTCTAAGTAAATGTTGTAAGCTCTCACTGGACTACTATCATTGCCTGCAGTATACAAAAGCATACAGCTCTGAAACACGTCTGACCCACGTATACTTATCAGGAACTCTTCCACCTCTCAATGATCACCATGATAAATTTATTGGGGCCAGGGCTATCAAAAAGTCACATTGACTTTTTCTTCGGAATAAGTAGTCCCATCCCCTGCAGCACAAATCCTTCAACTGCGAATTTTCAATAATACGTTCTGGAGCAGGAATGGGAACTGTCTCCTGCTGAGGTAATATTTGTATCCATATGTTAATGACCTTCCACAGCATTGATCCAAAGTCATTATTATTAGAGTGAGTGTTCAAAATAAATGTTGTAAGCGGAGACTACACTACTGACAGTTTTTCTAGTAAAAAAAAGTGTGCACACATTTGCAAACCTTACTACTATGAGGCTATGTTTCCTGCTCCCAGAATGCTCTGCGATTTGATGGAAATAATTGCAGAAGCTTAACAGCAAGATTGATGATTCTTTCCTTTCAAACTAAAATGTTCATAAAAAAGAGAAAGCAGGAAAAAAAACATTTTGCTAAACTACTATAACATTTCACTTACCATTTTTTTGCAGAATGTTTTAGTAACGTGTTCATCCATACAATTTCTCAAAATGTCATTATGGGAAATCTCTATAACTAGTTTCAAAAACAGTATGGAAAACAAAATTAAACAAACATTGGCAAAGGCAGTACATCTAAAATTGATGGTCAGCTTTTTAGTTTTGTCATTGCGTGACTTCTTTTGCAATCGTGTTTCTAAAACGTTATTGCTGTGGAAGCTGCTGTGCCCTCACCATTATAACAGACTTTAAAAACAAAAATTTGGTGTTAAAAAGTACAAACTTCCACAGTAGTTACTGGCACTGAACAAAACGTCTTTGTGTGCTGATATCCAGGTTATGATACCGCATATTCTGACGCTAGAACTATGTTTACCATATAAAGACTTATAAAGTTTTATGGCTGAGATACCCGCCACCCCCTCTCAACACAATCCTCAAGGATGGGAAACCGGAAACAGTTCTGAACTTTTGGAAGACGGGAGGGAGTGACCCTCCCGGCCGTATTTATTAAAATATGAAACAAAATTAAAACATTAAAATAACAGTTTCATATTATGTACAATTTCATTACCACATTGCGATGTTTGGCTAACCTTAACATATTCTCTAATACAAAGGTTCTCCTAGCCGAACTAACATCCTACAAAACATTTAACTTGAAATTTTGAAATTGTACATCCTAACGTTTAAGGGCCAACGGCAAGGTCGTAACCGGTGTCAAGATCCCTAAACCAGAAATATCCCCCTCACTTGTGAGGGGCGACCGCACCGAGGTGTACCTCAAGTGCAACTACCAATTTCCCTTGACTTGACGGGGGCCCCAATAAACTCGACGCCACTTAAAGGTCGTCCGAGGACTCGTGTGAGGTATCTAGAAGGTAGCGTAGACCCCCCCCCCAAACCCCACACAACTTACCACATCTGCCGTCGCAGATGTCCTGGCCCCAGGAAATTCTCCAGGAGGGGGCTGTAGCCCCTCCTACCCAGGAAGGGGCCTTGACCGCCTTTCCTTTCCTTTCGGCGGCCCATCCTTAGAAGGGACCGCCTCCCCGTTGAGGGGCCAATGGCCACCTCCCTCGAGCGCTCCCATCCGTAATGGGTGACGCCCACTCATAGGGATCTTCCAATTAGTGCTCACCGATCATGACCTTACCGCCACAGGCCGGATAGTTGACCGGCTATCCGGACCCCCCACAACACTCCTACCTAAAGGTCATGTCTTAAAGTCTTTAGCCAAGCTATCAAGTCTCCTATGAGTAACTCGTTCCCCACCCGGGACAAATGAACACCATCCCCCAGATACATACTGTCACCAGTAATACAACCATGCGGAATAGAATGCAGAGTATTGGAACGGAACAATCTACTCACTTTGTTATTAATTTTCCTTACTGAATGATTCAGAGCAGAAACAGAAATAGCCCCCCGCCATACTTTTCGTGGGATCATATGGGACCATGCAATTGTGCACCCTGGAACTCTTCTCGCTAACCAACTTACAGTGGAAAGCATCGCCTCTAGAAGAAGTCGTCTACCAGTGGTGACCAAATCATTGCCCCCGAGATGTACTATGACTATAGACGGCGGTGACCTCGTCCGCCCTAGCAAACCCTCGAAAAATGATTGAAACTGGTCAATACAGAGTCCGCCCCTTCCGTAGAAGGACACACTGTACCCGTATTCCCCAGCCACGTGAATCATGTCACCTGCTTTGAATACGTCCGCGGCACGCCTCACGTATGAGTGGCCCACGACCCACACCTCCTTTTTCACAGCCGGTGATGTCTGACCGCTGGCCCGGTGATGGGTCGACTGCATAGTCCGCCCCGCCTCGTAGGCTTGCGCAACTGAAACCAAACAAAAACAAGAAGCGTGAGTACATCATTACAGCTTCACAACATGTGCAACCGCACATACCTTTTATAACAATTGGAGGACCAACGCCCCACACGTTTAACTTGTTCGACATTCAGACCCCTGGCTGTAGCCTCTGTAGCAGCCCCTATCCGAAAGGAATGGGTCCCAAACTCGCCCGGGTTCAAGCCCGCAGCGGCAATCGACATCGCAAGCACCCGCTGAAACTGAAACCTCGTCAGTGGGGTGGCGTCAGGGTGTCTCAACAAGGTCCCCCCCCCATGATGCCACCCTTTGTGCTAAATATTCCTCTACACAACCCACCGGGCACATGGAGGACCCGGGAATCCTTTGTATGATTATGCAATCACCCATCGCACCCTGATCGGTCTTGGACCTGACAAACGAGACAGTGATTGTCCCCCCTCTGACCTGAACGTGCTCTCGGCACAGTCCCCCCATCACATCCTGCTTGTTCCTTGCCACTAGTTCGCTTACCCGCATAGCCCCATGGAATGCCAGCGTAAAAGCGGCTCGGAATAACACTGTTTCATACTGGGATGAACACGTTGCAGGGAGTATGGATAATAACAGGGCCAACCTATCCAAACCTATCGGGCGCCTTTCATCTACTCTGCGACCCTCTAGGCGTTGCCACCCACGTAGCGCTTTTTGCACAACGAAAGACGCTGTCGGGTCCTGGATCCCATGAGCCCTAGCCACAAAGGAAATGGCGGCCCGATGCCTCTGGGCCGTAGCCACTGATTTGCCTGCCTGATGTAAAGACAGCAGGAATTTCACTACCAACTCCTCCTGGCCCCAAAGCTCCCCTCTAGCAGCCCCCAAAAAGGCCCAATAGGAACGGAACGCCCCTTCATATGCCTTCCTCGTCCTGGGTGCTAAACTCTCTCCCACGAGGTTACGAAGTTCGGGGCACCGAGAGACCAGAGAGCTTCGGGAAAGGGTGCCGCCACCGGGTCCGCTGTGGGCAGAAAACCCCAGAAGGCCTGCATACGAAAACGAGAAAGCGCATCAGCCGCCTGGTTCATCACACCCGGCACATGTCTTGCCTTAAATAGCACATTCAATTGCATACACAGTAATACAATTTCCTTGAGCAATCTCAGAATCCATTTGCATCGTGCTGCCTGGCTATTGATACACTCAACCACGGTCATGTTATCAGACCAGAATACCACAGAGTGATCTCTGAACCCCTCGGGCCAAGTTCTCAGGGCCACCAGAATGGGGAAAAGTTCCAGAAAAGCAATGTTACTTGTCAGTCCACTATCCTGCCACCATGACGGCCATTTTTGTGCCGACCACTGAGTGCCGAATATGGCACCAAAACCAATGCTCCCTGCCGAATCCGTCCACAGCCCCAGCTCCTCAGAGGACACCGCCGGTTTGTTCCAGACAATTCGACCATTGAAATCCGCCAGAAATGCCAACCAAATGCGCATGTCCTGGCGAACCTCTGCCGAGAGCCTTGTGCGATGATGACCCTCCTTCAGGCCGACCATGGCTTGAGCGATCGTGCGGGAAAAGGGGCGGGCCATCGGTATTACTCGTAGGGCAAAATTCAACTGTCCCACCAATTGTTGTAATTGATGTAGCTTAACCTTAGACTCACTTATACACGTTTGCAGGCATGCCCTGAATCTTAACACTTTGTCTCCTGGTAAACGAAAACAACCTTCTTCCGAGTCGAGCTCGATCCCCAGAAACTCGAGGCAAGTCGAGGGACCCACAGTCTTACCTGGTGCCAATGGCACGCCAAACTGATTCATCAGGACACAAAATTCAGTCAAAGCCTGTCCACATTCCGGATCCCCGGCTGCCCCCAGAAACAAAAAGTCATCGAGGTAATGCATGACATGTTGAAACCCCGTCTTCCTTGTGAAGACCCATTGCAAGAAACAACTGAACTTTTCAAAATAGGCACAAGATATAGAGCACCCCATTGGCATACACCTATCCATGTAATAGTGACCCTGAAACATGAAACCAAGGAGACGCTGATCGTCTGGATGTACCGGGAGCAACCGGAACGCTGACTCGATATCAGATTTTGCCATCAGCGCACCGGGCCCCAGGCGATTCAATATGGCCACGGCCTCATCGAAGGATGCGTACTGCACCGAACACACTTCCGGGTCTATCGCATCGTTTACGGAAAGACCACGTGGGGCTGATAAATTATGTATCAGCCGAAACTCACCCGGGTCCTTCTTGGGGACCACCCCTAAAGGGGAACAAACAAAGTTAGCAACTGGTGGCACATTAAATGGACCGGCGACTCGACCTCGAGTAACCTCTTTCCCAATCTTTTCCTGTACCACGGTCGTATGTTGCAAGACCGATATCTGGTTTTTACATTTCGCTACACCCTGAAACTCCCCCACTGGGATGCGGAAACCATATGAAAACCCGTTCCGCAACACCCCAGCGGAAGCGTGATCCGGGTATTCGCTGAGCCAGGGAATCATTGCCATGGTATCAATCGGAGTAGGTAAAGGCGCCCCTCGGACTATGTTAGACCTGTTTGGCGCCTCCTCTACCCCCGTTATCACCCGTTTTGGCTCTGCACATGGACTCAGGATGGGATGATTGCCCACACCCACCACATTCGTGCCTAAATTTGCATGACCCCTGGGGCCTGGTACATTTACCCC
Source organism: Lissotriton vulgaris (assembly GCF_964263255.1). Classification (NCBI taxonomy): domain Eukaryota; kingdom Metazoa; phylum Chordata; class Amphibia; order Caudata; family Salamandridae; genus Lissotriton; species Lissotriton vulgaris. The sequence goes on along the minus strand of NW_028248495.1, from coordinate 77,433 downwards.
TGTTAAAGTTCCAACAAATCCCCCTCTTTCCTGCGTTGCCGATTGGCCTCGAGTGGTTGTCGTTACTCGTACTTGATCGAAAGGGCGTCCCCGCATATTGGCGGGAGGATTCACCCACGCTACTCCCTACCAATGGCAACTTCAACATACCAGTATCTTCCATTTTGGACCAAGACACAGAATCATAACAATCCCAAGTTAAGTTTTTATCATGTTCTTTCGCTTTTCTGAAAATATTATCGTAACAGAACCATTGATTGCCCTCGTGTGATACAGAATACCCCATGATCCGTGACTGATAAATCGGCAATTCGGACAGCAATTCGGGCCTACGTTCACCCATGATGGATGTAAAAATCCCCCATGCTTTGCCCCAATTGCCAATGTTTTCATTTACCTTAAAGGCGGCCATCTTTGCGCGCCAAACACTCGGATGCATGAGCTCCTTCTGGCTCTTAACATGCTCCATCTCATAATGATCGGTAAGCAACGAGAAGATGTTTATATACTCCTCTGCCCATATCTTCTCTTTGATAGCCAGAGGGACATGTTGACCCAACTTTTCCCTTCGAGAGGGTGCAGACTCATCTCTTGCAATCGGCAATGGCCGCTTACCTGAACCGGAAGCTGTATCTGCGACTGGACCTATCCCAGGTGGTTTCTCTACTGCCGCAGCCGGCGATGGTGCCTTCGACGCTTCCCTTGTTTCACGCAGTTGCTTCATCAACACCTGCGCGTCGTCAGCCGTGGCGCCCTTGCTACCTTTACCCAACCACGCTGCTAATTGCGCTGCCAGCTCGGGCGGCATATCTTCCCCGGACACGGGGGTGACCACCACGGGAATCGTATTCCCCTCCTCCGGCACGGGAGTTGGTTCTTCGAGTGGGGTACAGGGAACCGGGATGTCTCCCCCAGCTGCTCCCCTTCTGGGCCTCTTGCCTTTTCCTCCTGGAGCTGCTCCTGCCAAAGGACGTTTCGGTCCCCCTTCCTCGTCTTTATCCGCCATTCGCTTCTTTAGGTCGGTCACCTCTTTCATAAGAACACACAGCATCTGGTCGGTAGTCATTCGCTTTCCCGCTTTCTTGGGCATTCTCCGACAGAGTATCTGCAAAACAAACAAGAAAGATTACAACGCTCAAAATTGGCTCTTCGTTCCGTCTCGAGCTCACGTGCAGCGAGGTGGTGCAGCTTCAGAGCACAGGAACAAGAGGATGCTTCCTTGGCTTGTTGCTTCTTTTATCCGTCTTCAGGGCGGGCGTAAACCCGCCCCTGCCTGCCCCAGGGGCGTGGCCGGCCGCGTCAGTGTCTAGGCCAGCCCACTCTAGGGCGGGAAAAAGGCGCGCCCCGGCTACGCCGCTTCGGGCATACCAGCCGAGACTCGCCTCCCGCCCAAGATGGCTTCCCGGGGGGATCGTGGTACTCCGCCATACGTTCGGGGGGACCGAATGGTCGCCCCTTTCCATTATTTCAACAACCTATTCATCTTTAAACCATGCATTATTAATTACAACTTACTTTTCACTTTCTTTTCAACAGGCCCAATGTTTTGAATGCAGCAGATGACCACCTTCAATCCATAAGAGGTAATATAAATTATACTTACCTGTTACTGCCTATATATATGTAAAAAAAATCATTTTGTTGACTCTATACACACCTTTTCCATTAGAACTATAAAATAGTGGTGTAAAAGGATCACTGAAATAATATTGAGAGACAAAATATCGACCATCAAGAATATCGTTGACAAAATATAGACTGACAAAATATTGAGTTTCTATCTACAAACAGGTAAGTACAAAAATATCGAGTTAAAAATATCGTTTACAAAAATATAGTTATACAAAATATCGACTTTACTAAAAACAATGTTAAATTAAATTAATATTAAAAATTAATTACTAAAATATACTTAAAAATACTTAAATTAACTTATAATAATTAAATAATTAATGAAAGTAAAAAAATAAAAAATGTAATTCATATTTCTTAAAACATATATATAGTAACAAAATATAATTAAATAATAGCCAATATTATTAACGTACAATAACAAAAGTGTAAAAATTACTATTCCCACTCCAAAGAGTGCAAGCATAGGGTAAGCGTTGGATAGCGTAGGGGTTAAAATTACTATTCCCACTCCAATGGGTGCAACAGTAGGGAAAGCGTTGGATAGCGTAGGGGTAAAAATTACTATTCCCACTCCAAAGAGTGCAACAGTAGGGAAAGCGTTGGATAGCGTAGGGGTAAAAATTACTATTCCCACTCCAAAGAGTGCAACAGTAGGGAAAGCGTTGGATAGTGTAGGGGTTAAAATTACTATTCCCACTCCAGTGAGTGCAACAGTAGGGAAAGCGTTGGATAGCGTAGGGGTTAAAATTACTATTCCCATTCCAGTGGGTGAAACAGTAGGGAAAGCGTTGGATAGCGTAGGGGTTAAAATTACTATTCCCACTCCAGTGGGTGCAATAGTAGGGAAAGTGTTGGATAGCGTAGGGGTTAAAATAACTATTCCCACTCCAGTGGGTGCAACAGTAGGGAAAGCGTTGGATAGCGTAGGGGTTAAAATTACTATTCCCACTCCAGTGGGTGCAACAGTAGGGAAAGTGTTGGATAGCGTAGGGGTTAAAATTACTATTCCCACTCCAGTGGGTGCAACAGTAGGGAAAGTGTTGGATAGCGTAGGGGTTACAATTACTATTCCCACTCCAAAGAGTGCAACAGTAGGGAAAGCGTTGGATAGCGTAGGGGTAAAAATTACTATTTTCACTCCAGTGAATGCAACAGTGGGAAAAGCGTTGGATAGCGTAGGGGTTAAAATTACTATTCCCACTCCAGAGAATACAACATTAGGGAAAGTAAATATTTCATATATTATTCAAAAATCTTAAAATAAATATCTATTATTAATTAATTAAAAATAAATATTTTTTTATCTAATATAATAATTAATATTTAAAAATTACGAATTAACAATCATTATTTCAATTAATCACCTATTAATACAAAATTAATTAAACATTAACAATTAATTATTTAATAATTAAAAATTATTTTACAATTATTTCAAAAAAATGTATTTTAATCAATGTAATTATTTAATTAATTAATCATAAATTACTTCCCACCCTATTCCCCTATAAACCCACAACCCTCCACAGAAATTAAATTAGTAAAATTTACATAATTACCAATTAATCAATTAATAAAAATTATTTAACAATTATAATTAAATTATTTAACATATATTAATTAATTAACAAATAATTACTAATTACTATCAATAAACAAATGTACATATTTAATTAATTATAATTAAATTACTTCCCACCCTATTCCCCTATAAACCCACAACCCGCTACAGAATTAAATTAGTAACATTTACATAATTACCAATGAATCAATTAACAATAAATATTTTCCAATTACAATTAAATTAATTAACACATATAAATAATTAACAATTAATTACAAATTACTATGAATAAATACATTTACATATTTAATTAATTATAATTAAATACTTCCCACCCTATTCCCCTATAAACTCACAACCCGCTACAGAATTAAATTACGCAGTAATTATAAAAACAAAATTCATTAAATAAAATTATTTATAACATAAGTACACACTTTTCACAGATATTATAACATATAAATACACTATCAAAAATTATATATTATTAAAAAATCTATATTTTTAACTATCTATATTATATACTTCGATATTTTAACTATCTATATTTTTAACAGTCGATATTACTTCACTTACCTTAAAAACAATATTTTTGTTATCTATATTCTGTCCTGTCAATATTTTGTTCAGTCTATATTAAAAACTTGATATTATGTCCAATCTATATTTTGGACTCGATATTATGTCTGTGCACCGTGTAAAAATATAATTCATTCTATTGTCAGATATCTACCTTGGTGACAGTAAAATTACCACTACTTTTTAGACTACCATCCAACAATATTGTGTAGATGAGCAGTGTTGCTTCTTGACCTTCAAAGAGGAACATTTAACTGTATATTTCAACAGGTACAGAAAATGATTGCTGAATATCAAAAAGAAAATTAAGTACCAATGTTACAGGAACTCTGCTCCAACTCTAAAAAGATTAGTATCTCAAGCTTTTACAATCCTGAATGCTACGTTTTCTCTGAGACGATGCCCATGCAAAACCATGCTAAGTTTTCTTTAGCTCCATGCACACATGTAGTGTAACCTATCAAACACTTTAAAATGCTACCCTCCCACTAGTTCTAAAGGCAAATGTAGAATTCAACCATTCTTCACAAAATAAAATTCGACGTCACTAACTACAAAGTGTTTCTGTATTCTGAAAACTCTAATGTGTCCCTTACACATTCCTGCAAAGTCCAAACACATACTAACTGAAACACACCAACCATTAGTAAACTGTTAAATTTACCAAACAACTCTTTCAAGGTGTGATCAATCCTAAAAATCCTCCTTTGGCACAGCAAATATAGTGCAACACTTAAACAACTTGCACCCCAACAACTTAGCTTCACTGTAACACAGAGATTGCAGAACAACTAACTTCCTGCTACATCAAGCACATCAACTACTGCAACACCATATTCAGCAAACAGTCCATACTCACATATCGATCTTCAATTTGGTAAACTTAAATTTCTATGCATTTATTGCGAATACATTTTGTGTTACACAAAAAAATCTATCACCCTCATCAAGAACAACAAACAGAAGCGCCACTGTCCTTAACATTGGTTATTAGACATTTAATAAACTTTTGTTATAAAAACTACCCCGATTAAAGGCAATGGAAAATTTGCACAGTTGCTGCCTTTCTTGGCTGGAGGTATGAATTATTCTAAAATTAATTCAAATTCAAAATGCAGACCCTTTATTCAGCCTTCATGCTAACTACAAACTGTGAATACCAGTGAGTAATTTGCACAGTTGTCTCCTTTCTTCCGTCCTTTCTACCGCATAGTGACTGTACTTTATGCACTTGCACTGTTTGCTTAGATGTGATACCCATTTCTCAGGCTCCCACTGCAGATTCCGACGCACAGTCTGTGTAATGGACTAGAAAACTAAACACCCACTTCCTTTACAAAGCAGTGGGTAGTTTGCACGTCTGCTGCCTTTCTCAATTTTCACCTTATTCTGCATCCACTAGCACAAACACACATACCTGCTGCCTTTCTTGATTGTCTGTGCCTACTATTATTCTAATTCAAAGTAGAGACCCTGAAAAGAGTCGGGTGTTCTTATTTTTAAACTCTACAGCCCACAGTGGGAACTTACTACACTTGCTTTGCTTCCTTAGATGTGGTAGTCATTTCTCAGCCTCCCACTACGGAATACGACACCCTCTCTGTATAATAAAAAAGGATATCCAAAGATCCACTTCCCTGACAAGGCAGAGAGTAGATTGCATATCTGCAGCCTTTCTTATTTTTCACCTAATTCATCTTCTACTCGATCTAGACACCATCCGCACGTAAACACACTTACTTGCTGCCTTTTTTGGCTGGGGTTATCAATTATTCTTCAATTTTATATTCTAATTAAAACACAAATCCCGATATCAAGCCTTTCTGTTGTAACTACTTCCCCAAGTAAACACTAGGTAATTTCCACTTTTGCAGCCAATAACAATATTGGAAATTTTAATTAAAAATGTTGTAGCTGGTCAAGTTTCAATATCAGAAAGAACTTTTGTAACTGTTGCAATTATTTTTCATAATGGATGTTCGACAACATCTAGACATTACACTGTTCATTTAAAATCACTGAAAGCTTGGATACATTGCAATGATAGGCAATTAGTTTATAAGCAATGTTTGCCTAAAGAGTTACCAAAACTTTACCTAATATTTTTAAAGTCAACATTTTAAGATCAAAATTTGGCCTTTTTAAGATTACTACTGTTAAAGTAGATTACTCTGGTGTTGTACAGTATTTTATAAGTGAGGGTGAGCAGCTTGAAGATGATCCTATTCATGGTATTAAGGTAGTGTAGGTGTATCAGGTGGTGAATGATATGCCTGCAGCAGAGAACATTGATAATCACTCAGGTGGACATCTTTTGTACTTGTTGTAACTGTTGTACATGTTTCACTGGAATTCCTATATACAGTGTTTAGCCACTGTGTAGTCTGCTGCTCATGAAGGACTGTCACTGTTTTTCTTTTGTTTACAATCCAATTGTAAATGTTGCAGAGCATGTGGAGGGTGTTATAGCAGTACGAAGAGACGGAGTAGACTTGCTTACACATACAAAGAGAGGAGTTGAAGATGAATTCTAGGTTATGCACATGCTTGATAGCTGTTGGTACTGTCCACAATGTACTCAGCTAGCATAAGTCATCCGAGGCTGAGAAGGTGGGACTGAGGATGAGTACCTTCCTTTTGTGAGACTTCAAGTTTAGAGAGCTGCTCTTTATGTACATTGTCACGTTGCAGCCATCCTTATTTTTTATATAATTCATCTTCCACTCAATCAACACAATATCTACACGTACACACACACACCTACTTTCCACCTTTCTTGCCTATGGTTAACAACCGTTTCCTACGCTCCCACTGCAGAATCCGACTAACACTCTGTAATGTACCGGAAAACAAAACACCCATTTCCTTTACAAGACAGTAGGATCTTTCCGCATCTGCTACCTTTTTTCCTTTTCACCTTATTCTACATCCACTACCTCAAATACACCTACCTACTAAATTTCTTGCTGCCTTTGCCAAGTAATATTGTAATTCAAAATGGAGTCCCTGAAATGGGCCCAGTGTTGCAATTTTTCAGCCCTACCGCCGCAGTGGAAACTTAGTACACTTACATTCCTTCATTTCATGTGGTAGTCATTTCTCACACTCCACTACGGAATTCGACAATCTATCTGTATAATGAGATGTGAAACCAAACATCCACTACCCTGACAAGGCAGTGGGTACTTTGCACCGCTGGAGCCATTCTAATTTTTCACTTTTTTTTATCTTCTCAATCAACACATCATCTACACATAACACACAGCAACTTACTGCCTTTTTTGGCTAGGCTTATCAATTATCCTTGAATTTTATATTCTGATTCAAACTCATGCCCTTTATCGAACCTTTTTGTTCTAACCAAAGTGGAAACAATACTATTTTGGAATGGGTAAGATGAATAGACATATTCTACATTTATTAGTACTGTATTTTGCTATAATAGCCTCAGCCTTTACCTAAAGTCATAAAGAATGACTGATTTCAAAATTTAAGAAAACATAAGACCACAATATCCTTATAGTAATAGCCTCATACTGAGGAAATTTTGCATATTACCTTGAGTGTAATTCGAGAACTAATCGTATCTATCACAGGCAATGAGTGAAGAGGGGAAATTAGTGCTCCAGACATGAGCTATGATTTCAAAGACGAAAGTTTTGATACACACTTTCTAGAAGCATTAAATTATGTTGAAACTTTAGAACAAATGTATTTTGATACTGCTAACAAGAAAATTGATGTGTATGAAATACCTGATGAACTGATTCAAACTCAAGGCCCTTTATTGAGCCTTTCTGTTCTAGCTACTTCCACGGCCGAAAGCAGTGGGAAATTTGCACACCTGCACACTTTTTTTGCCGGGGTTATCAATTATTCCTAAAGTAATTCAAAGTTCAGGCCCTTTATTGAACCTTCTTCGTATCTACTACCCATGAATAACAGTGGGTAATTTGTACACTTGCATCCTTTTTTGAGTCCTTACTACCGCACAGTGTGTGTACTTTGTGCACTAGCTAAACTCCTTAGATGAGATACCCATTTCTCACGCTCCCACTGCACAATCCGACGCGCAGACTGTGTAACGGACTGGGAAACCAAACACCCACTTTCTTTACAAAGCAGTGGGTAGTTTGTGTGTCAGCTCTTTTTCTTAATTTTCACCTTTTTTATCTTCCACTTAACACATCATGTACACACACACACCTACTTTTCTTTGCTATGATTAACTAATATTCTATTTCATATCCATATTCAAAATACAGGCCGTTTATCGATCGTTTTTATTGTAGCTACTACCGCAGCCAAAGACAGTGGAAAGTTTACAAACATACTGCCTTTCTTGCCTGACATTATCAATTACTCTTCAATTTCATATTCTGATTCAAAGTCCTTTTTTCAAGTCTTTTTGTTGTAGCTACTACCCCAGCCGAAAGTAGTAGGAAATTTGCACACTTGCTGCCTTTCTTTCCTAGGCTTATCAAATACTTTTGAATTTGAAATTCTAAATCAAACGCATGTCCCTTTATCAAACCTTTTTCATGTAGATATTGCACGGCCAGAAGTCATTGAGCAATTTGCGCACTTGCTACCTTTCTTAAGTGGGCTTATCAATTATTCCTCTTAAAATTCAAAGTGCAGGCCCTTTATTGAACCATCTTCGTAACTACAACCCATGAATGGCAGTGGGTAATTTGTACACTTGCATCCTTTTTTATGTCCTTTCTACCGCACAGTGTGCATACTTTCTGCACTCGCTAAACTCCTTAGATGAGATACCCATTTCTCAGGCTCCCACTGCACAATCCGACACACACTCCGTGTAATGGACTGGGAAACCAAACACCCACTTTCTTTGCAAAGCACTGGGTAATTTGTGCATCTGCTCTCTTTCTTATTTTTCACCTTTTTTATCTTCCACTTAATCAACACATCATGTACAGGCACACACACCTACTTTCTACCTTTCTTTGCTATGGTTAACTAACATTCTATTTCATATCCATATTTAAAATGCAGGCTGTTTTTCTAACCTTTTTATTGTAGCTACTGCCACAGCCAAAGACAGTGGGAAGTTTGCACACTTACTGCCTTTCTTGCCTGGGATTATCAATTATTCTTCAATTTCATATTCTGATTCAAAGTCCCTCTTCAAGTCTTTTTGTTGTAGCTACTACCTCAGCCAAAAGCAGTAGGAAATGCGCACACTTGCTGCCTTTCTTTCCTAGTGTTATCAAATACTCTTGAATTTCAAATTCTAATTCAAACTCATGTCCCTTTATCAAGCCTTTTTCATGTTGATATTGCACGGCCAGAAGGCACTGGTAAATTTGCACACTTGCTACCTTTCTTAAGTGGGCTGACACACACTCCGTGTAATGGACTGGGAAACCAAACACCCACTTTCTTTGCAAAGCACTGGGTAATTTCTGCATCTGCTCTCTTTCTTATTTTTCACCTTTTTTATCTTCCACTTAATCAACACATCATGTACAGGCACACACACCTACTTTCTACCTTTCTTTGCTATGGTTAACTAACATTCTATTTCATATCCATATTTAAAATGCAGGCTGTTTTTCTAACCTTTTTATTGTAGCTACTGCCACAGCCAAAGACAGTGGGAAGTTTGCACACTTACTGCCTTTCTTGCCTGGGATTATCAATTATTCTTCAATTTCATATTCTGATTCAAAGTCCCTCTTCAAGTCTTTTTGTTGTAGCTACTACCTCAGCCAAAAGCAGTAGGAAATGCGCACACTTGCTGCCTTTCTTTCCTAGTGTTATCAAATACTCTTGAATTTCAAATTCTAATTCAAACTCATGTCCCTTTATCAAGCCTTTTTCATGTTGATATTGCACGGCCAGAAGGCACTGGTAAATTTGCACACTTGCTACCTTTCTTAAGTGGGCTTATCAATTATTCCTCTCAAAATTCAAAGTGCAGGCCCTTTATTGAACCTTCTTCATAACTACAACCCATGATTGAGAGTGGGTAATTTGTACACTTGCATCCTTTTTTGCGTCCTTTCTACCGCACAGTATGTGTACTTTGTGCACTCACTAAACTCCTTAGATGAGATACCCATTTCTCACGCTCCCACTGCACAATCCGACGCACAGTCTGTGTAATGGACTGGGAAACCAAACACCCACTTTCTTTACAAAGCCGTGGGTAGTTTGTGTGTCAGCTCTCTTTCTTAATTTTCACCTTTTTTATCTTCCACTTAACACATCTTGTACACGCACACACACCTACTTTCTACCTTTGTTTGCTATGGTTTACTAATATTCTATTTCATATCCATATTCAAAATACAGGCCGTTTATCGAACGTTTTTATTGTAGCTACTACCGCAGCCAAAGACAGTGGAAAGTTTACAAACTTACTGCCTTTCTTGCCTGGCATTATCAATTATTCTTCAATTTCATATTCTGATTCAAAGTCCTTTTTTCAAGTCTTTTAGTTGTAGCTACTACCCCAGCCGAAAGTAGTAGGAAATGTGCACACTTGCTGCCTTTCTTTCCTAGGCTTATGAAATACTCTTGAATTTCAAATTCTAAATCAAACTCATGTCCCTTTATCAAACCTTTTTCATGTAGATATTGCACGGCCAGAAGTCAATGAGAAATGTGCGCATGTGCTACCTTTCTTAAGTGGGCTTATCAATTATTCCTCTTAAAATTCAAAGTGCGGGCCCTTTATTGAACCTTCTTTGTAACTACTACCCATGAATGGCAGTGGGTAATTTGTACACTTGCATCCTTTTTTGCGTCCTTTCTACCGCACAGTGTGCATACTTTCTGCACTCGCTAAACTCCTTAGATGAGATAACCATTTCTCAGGCTCCCACTGCACAATCCAACACACACTCCGTGTAATGGACTGGGAAACCAAACCCCCACCTTCTTTACAAAGCACTGGGTAGTTTGTGCATCTGCTCTCTTTCTTATATTTCACCTTTTTTATCTTCCACTTAATCAACACATCATGTACAGGCACACACACCTACATTCTACCTTTCTTTGCTATGGTTAACTAACATTCTATTTCATATCCATATTCAAAATGCAGGCTGTTTATCTAACCTTTTTATTGTAGCTACTACCGCAGCCAAAGACAGTGGGAAGTGTGCACACTTACTGCCTTTCGTGCCTGGGATTATCAATTATTCTTCAATTTCATATTCTGATTCAAAGTCCTTCTTCAAGTCTTTTTGTTGTAGCTACTACCTTAGCCGAAAGCAGTGGGAAATGCGCACACTTGCTGCCTTTCATTCCTAGGGTTATCAAATACTCTTGAATTTCAAATTCTAATTTAAACTCATGTCCCTTTATCAAGCCTTTTTCGTGTAGATATTGCACGGCCAGAAGGCACTGGTAAATCTGCACATTTGCTACCTTTCTTAAGTGGGCTTATCAATTATTCCTCTCAAAATTCAAAGTGCAGGCCCTTTATTGAACCTTCTTCATAACTACTACCCATGAATGACAGTGGGTAATTTGTACACTGCATAATTATTTGTGTCCTTTCTACCGCACAGTGTGCATACTTTGTGCACTCGCTAAACTCCTTAGATCAGATACCCATTTCTCAGACTCCCACTGCACAATTCGACGCACAGTCTGTATAATGGACTGGGAAACTAAACACCCACTTTCTTTACAAACCAGTGGGTAGTTTGTACGTCTGCTCTCTTTCTTAATTCTCACCTCACACTTGCTGCCTTTCTTTCCTAGGGTTATCAAATACTCTTGAATTTCAAATTCTAACTCAAACTTGTGTCCTTTTATAAAGCCTTTTTCGTGTAGATATTGCATAGCCAGAAGACAGTGAGAAATGTGCACACTTGCTGCCTTTCTTAAGTGGACTTATCCATTATTCCTCTTAAAATTCAAAGTGCAGGCCCTTTTTTGAGCCTTTTTGGTAATTGTTACTCTTCAATGAGTAAGTCATTTGCACACTTCCTACCATTTATGTATAATAAAAAGCTTAACAAAAGTCTACCAATATTAAAAAAAGAGCCACTATGCTCTATGTAGATCAAATTTACAGTTTTTTATCCTAATTCAAAGTACAGACCCTTTATTGACCCTTCTTGGTAACTACTACTCATGAATGGCAGTGGGTAATTAGCGCACTTCCTACCGTTCATGTATAAACAAAAGCTTAAAAGTCTAACAATATTAAAAAAGAACCAGTATAGTCAATGCTTATCAAATCTTCTGTTTGTTATTGTAATTCAAACTACAGGCCCTTTATTGAGCCCGCTTGCTAACTACTACCCATGCATGGGAGTGGGTAATTTGGACACTTTCAGCCTTTCATATTTTTTACATTATTAATCTACCACTCAACGAACACATCACCTACACGTACACACACTCACTTGCTGCCTTTCCTGACTATGGTTATCAACTATTCTTCTATTTCATATCTGTATTCAAAGTGCGGGCCCTTTATGAAGCCTTTTTCATGTAGATTCTGCACTGCCAGAAGGAAGTGGAAAATGTGTTCACTTATTGCATTTCTTCACAGGGGCTATGAACTATTGTTCAATTTCATATTCCTATTCAAACTGCACTTCCATTATCAAGCCCTTTTTATTCTATCAACTTCCCCAGTCGAAAGCAGTAGGAAATTTAAACTCTTCCTGCATTTCTTAGCTGGGGTTATCAATTATCCTTCTTGTAATACAATTCAAAGTGCAGGCCCTTTATTGTGCCTTCTTGGTAACTACTACCCGTGAATGGCAGTGGGTAATTTGAAAACTTTCAGCCTCTCATTTTTTTTGATTATTCATCTACCACTCAATCAACAAATCATCTACACGTACACGCACATACTTGCTGCCTTTCTTGGCCCTTTTTATTCTATCAACTTCCCCGGCCGAAGGCAGTAGGAAATTTAAACTCTTGCTTCCTTTCTTACGTGAGGTTATCAACTATCCTTCTTGTAATACAAATTCAAAGTGCAGGCCCTTTATTGAGCCTTCTTGGTAACTATTACTCGTGAATGGCAGTGGATAACTTGCGCACTTTCTGCCATTCATTTATGAAAAAAAGTTTAACAAAAGTCTACCAATATTAAAAAAGAGCCAGTATAGTCTATTGTTATCAAATCTTCTCTTTGTTAGTCTAGTTCAATATGCAGGCCCTTTATTGAGCCTTCTTGCAAACTACTAACTGTGAATAGCAGTGGCCCATTTGCATACTTACAGCCTTTCTTAGTTTTTAAATTATTCATGTTCCACTCAATCAACACATTATCTACATGTACACACACCTACTTGCTGCCTTTCTTGACTATGGTTATCAACTATTCTATTTCATATTTGTATTCCAACTACAGGCCCTTTATCAAGCCTTTTTGTGGTAACAAGTATCCCAACCAAAGGCAGTAAAAAAATGGCACACTTGCTGCCTGTCTTGGCTGCGGTTATCAATTGTTCATCAATTTCATATTCTGATACAAACTCATGGCCATTTATTGAGGCTTTTTGTTGTACCTACGACTACGACAGAAGGCAGTGAAAATGTACATACTAACTACCTTTCTTGGCTAGAGGATATCAATTATTGTTCAATTTCATTTTCTGATTCAAAGTCAAGGACCTTTATCGAGTCTTTTTATTGTAGTTAATACCCCGACCGAACAGAGTAGGATATTTTCACACTTCCTGCTTTTCTTCACTGGGTTTGTCAATCATTTTAAAAATACCTACAAACTTAGCCACAATATTTTCTTTTGGAAACAAATGTCAAACTATTTGTCTCTTGAAAAGAACCTTACTTGGCCATTATTAAAGATTTTTGTAAAGGCACAACCTTCGCATTTTTTAATATTGAACACATTTGCACATTCACATTTAGTCACCTCCTAATTTGGGCACTGTTGCACTCACCACATCCTGCTCCGCTGTAACCAGGCGTCGTAGCACGCTGGGGAGACATTCGGTCACCCCAGCGGGGACCCAATGATGAAGCATGTCACCAACTAGTGGTGAGTGAGGGTCCTTCAAACAAGTAAGGTTCTTTTCCCTCCCCCTACCATTGGGTGAAAAGCAAGCCCCCTGTTTTTCTTCTACTGAAGATAACCCATTGGGCTCATATAGGGATTTTGAGACTGTCCCGCTATGTGTATGCACGTGTGTGAGTATTGATCACACGTGCAGCACACAGCGGTGTTAACTTTTAACTTTCACTAGCTTTATTTTTCATTGTATCACAGTCACCTCTTTGTTGTTTATATTATAATGTGTCCTCAGATTCTGTTATCTGTGGCTAAATAGCATTCTTTGATCTTTGTCTCAACAACTGCCTTCAATCTACACTGCGTACAGCTGAATTAACAACTTGAATTCAGCTTTCCTTCTACATTAAAGACACCATTGTATTCAGCTTTACTTTCCTTAAGACAGACACAATTATACTGCATCCACAGATACTGTTAACTTTCCCAACTTACCTTGACAGATCTTTCTGTCAACAACTACCTTCAATTTATACTGCGGGCAGCTGGGTGCACAACTTCAATCCAGCTTTCCTTCTACGTTAAGAACAGCATTGTATTCAGCCTTCCTTTCGTTAAGGCAGAGACAAGTATACTGTGTCCTCACATTCTGTTAACTGTACAAAATAGCATTCATCAATCATATTGTCAACAACTGCCTTCAATCTACACTGCAGACAGCTGCATTCAGACCTTCAATGTAGCTTTCCTTCTACATTACTCCTTTGGCACACCAACTATGATGCGACATGTAAAAACTTGCACCCCAACAACTTCACTTGAGCTACAACACAGAGATTGCATGATAACCCACTTGCTGCTGCACCTACCACATCAACTGCTCCAACAGCATCTTTGGCAAGCAGTCCATACTCAAATATTAATCTTGATTTTGGTAAACGTAAATTTCTATGCATTTATTGCAATGAACTTTTCTGTTATGCCAAATACTCTATCAACCTCATCAAAAATAAAAAAAAGATCACTCACTACACATTTATCAAGATTTTTTCTTCGAAGAACTTTCCCATCCAAAGGCAGTGAGAAATTTGCACACTTGCTGCCTTTCTTGGCTGAGGTTGTCAATTGTCCTTCTTGTAATACAAATTCAAAGTGCAGGCCCTTTATTGAGCCTTCTTGGTAACTATTACTCGTGAATGGCAGTGGGTAATTTGCACACTTCCTGCCGTTCATGCATAAACAAAATCTTAAAAGTCTAACAATATTAAAAAAGAGCCATTATAGTCTATAGTTATCAAATCTTCTCTTTCTTATTGAAATTCAAACTACAGGCCCTTTAATGAGCCTCATACTCATGAGATTTTGGATTATACTTTGAATATAATTGAAGAACTAATCGTATTTGTCACAGGCAATGAGAGTGAAGAAGGAGAAATTACTGCTGCACACATTTTATTTATTTATTTATTTTTTAAACTTGTAGGGCGCAAACGGCTACCCAAAAAGGGTTTCCCGGCACCTAGAACACAGCACAGAAGATGGAGGGGTTCACTGAGGTCGTTCAAGATTATTGATCGAACAACCATGTTTTTATTTCTTTTCTGAACCTGGAGTAACTCCCCTCCTTGCATATATGGGGTGGAAGTGCGTTCCAGATGGATGGACCCTGGTGGGCAAAGGATCTCCCTCCCATCCTGGAGAGCTTGAATCTGGGCACACGGAAATTTGCTGCTGATTGTGACCGTAAGTTTCTTTTGGGAATGTAGGGATGAACTAATGCCTGAAGCTATTTAGGTGCGGTGCCTGCTTTGATTTTGAACATATAGTTCAGGGTCTTGAATCTGATGCGGTTTTCCACCCTAAGCCTGTGTAGTTCACGCAAGTAGGGGGACACGCAGGTGGTTTTTGGTATGTTACATAGAAGTCGGGCAGCCGAGTTGTGTACAAGCTGTAACCTCTTTATAACTGCTTTGTTTGCACCTAGGTACTGGATGTTCCCGTAGTCAAGCCGAGATGTAACTAGGGCATTGACTACTGTTTTCTGCGTGGAGATGGGCAGCATCCATAGGATCTTTCTGAGGCACTTTAGGATGGTGAAACAGAGGCCTACCACCTTGCTGACCTGTTGTTTCATGGACAGAGAACTGTCCAAAATTATCCCCAAATTCCTTGCATGGGTGACTGGTGTTGGGAGATTTCCCATCTGGGAAGGCCAGTGTGAAGCGTTCCAAAGATCTGGCTGCTTACCCAGAAGGAGAATCTCCATCTTGTCTCCATTTAATTTTAACTGGTTGGTGGTCATTCAGCTGAAGATGTTCAGGAGACCTTGTTTGAGGAGGGATGGAGATAACAGATAGGATTCTGACAACTAGAAGATAATCTGTGAATCATCTGCGTACGTCATAAGGGTAAGTCCTGACTTCTCCACTAGATCTGCCAGGGGTCTAAGATAAAGGTTGAAGAAAAGCGGGCTGAGGATAGAACCCTGCGGCACTCCATGGGGGGAGTTGAAAGGTCCAGAGCACGCAACGGATGATGCTATTTGGAACATCCGTTGGTCCAAGAAGGATCTAATCCATTGCAAGGCATTACCAGGTATCCCATTTTTTTCTAACATGGTGAGCAGCCTTTTGTGCGACACAGTGTCAAAGGCTGCGCTTAGGTCGAGAAGAATAAGCGCAACCGTTTGACCGTCGTCGAGGAGTTTCCGAATGGTTTCGGAGACTCCCAGCAGAGCGGTTTCCGTGAAGAAGCCCGCTCAGAATCCTGACTGAGTTGGATGGAGGAGGGAGTTTTCTTCCGAAAAGAGAGTTAGGGCAGAATGCACATGTCTTTCCAGACATTTGGAGAACGCTGGGAGAAGTGAGATGGGCCTGTAGTTAGCCAGTTTTTCCGGGTCTGCTGTTGGTTTCTTTAAAAGTGGGGTCACTATGGCATGCTTCCACAAAGTGGGTACTGTGGCGAGCTCCAGGGATGAATTTAATGTGTCTACAATAATTTCAAGGGAGGGGGTGTCCAATAGTTTTATTATATTGATGGGAATGGGATCGCGTGGAGAGCCAGATTTAATGGTCTTCAGGATGGATTGTAGAGTATCGATTGTTATGGACTGCCAGTGTTCTAAGATCTGGTTTACACTAGGAGTATACTCCAACTCATCCTGAGGGGCAGTATCAAAGTTGTTGCTGTTGATTTCAACGATTAGATTGTCAATTTCGGAAAAGAATTGAGCGAGATCCTGACATTGTCTCTCGTTTATCGGGTGAGTAGGAGCTGTAGTTTGAGCCCCAGCAAAATCTTGAACCGTATTGAACAGTGTTTTAGCTTTGTTTACAGCTTCCGTGATTGTATTAGAGACATGCAAGGCGCGTGCCTTCTTGCATGCAGTGTGGTATAGGTTTCTTGCGATTTGGTACCTCTTTTTCTTTTCGGGAGCAAAGTCTTTCCGCCACAATCTTTCAAGTACCTTACATTTGGGTTTTTCCTCTTTGAGCGAGTCGTTGAACCACGGGACTGGGGGACGATGTCTATTGCCCTTGGTGTGAGGGGTAGGTAGGCAGGTCTCAGCTGCCTTGCTGAGCCACTGTTGGGTAGCTGTTGCAATACTTTCCATACATTGGCTTTTATTGGGTGGGTTCTTGCTGAGTGCTGTATTAAGTTTAGAAATGTCTAGGGATTTCCAATTTTTTCTTGATGAAGCAGGGAGCACAGATTGATCAGAGAAGATGGCAGGTGGTTTAAGATTAAATTTAATCAAGTAATGGTCGGACCAGCATACAGGGGTAGTATCCTGCCAGGTGAGTTCTGGGAGATTAGAAAATAGTGGATCGAGCAGATGTCCTGCCTTATGGGTAGATCCTGAGTTTAGGAGACTGATGTTTAACGCTGTCAGATCTTCTAGCAAGTTAGCGCAAGTCGTGTTCGATTTGTCCTCTAAGTGTAGATTTAGGTCTCCAATAAGAGAGAAGTTTTTAGAGGCCAAGTGAAAGGGGGTGATATGGTTAGCTAACTTGGAAGCCCATTGAGTGCCATTCCCGGGAGGCCGGTACATTAAGATGCCGGATAGCGTGAAGTTGGGGTTCAAGCTAATTTTAAAAAATTAGCCACACTTCTCCATCCATGAATTGTGATTTTGAACACAAAAGCTTTGATGGAAATGTTAAATTATGTTGACATTTTAGTACACATTAAATCAGAAACTGCTGCCTTCAATCTACACTGCGAACACCTGGGTTCACAACTTGAATTCAGCTCTCCTTCTATATCAAGGACCACATTGCAATCAGCCAGGCTTTCCTTAAAGCAGAAATAACTCTACTGTGACCTCAAATTCTGTTATCTGTAAGTAAATTGCATTCTTCAATCTTTGTGTCAACAACTGTCTTCAATCTACACTGCGGACAACTGGGTTGACAACTTGCATTGACCGATCTTTCTGTCAACAACTACCTTCGATCTACACTACAGAAAGCAGGGTTCACAACTTCAATGCACCTTTCCTTCTACATTAAGGACCACATTACATTCAACACTGTTTTCCTTATCACAAATACAGGTCTATGTCCTCACATTCTGTTATCTGTAACTAAATAGCATTCTTCTATCTTTGCCTCAACAACGGTCTTCAATCTACACTGCAGACAGCAGAGTTCACAACTTGCATTCACTGATCTTTTTGTCAACAACTACCTTCTTTCTACACTGCAGACAGCAGAGTTCACAACTTCAATTGAGGTTTCCTTCTACATTAAGGACCGCATTACATTCAACACTGTTTTCCGTATCACAAATACAATTCTATGTCCTCAGATTCTGTTATCTGTAACTAAATAGCATTCTTCAATCTTTATCTCAAAAAACTGCCTTCAATGTACACTGCAGACAGCAGAGTTCACAACTTCAATTGAACTTTCCTTCTATATTAAGGACCGCATTACATTCAACATCAGCGCCAAAAATGTCTAACTCAGTGCACCACAAATCATCTCCACATCACCATATTGAATGAGGTGAACTAATTAGTAAAAAAATATCAATGTTTTCAGAAACATACTTCAACTTACTTCTGTAAATAAACAACCAATATTTATTCAAAAACTTGATTATAAACACTTTGTTACCAATGCGTCCTCCTACGACCACTCCAGATCACAAACTCCACAAAACTTTCTTGCTTTAGATGCACACTTCCTGCCTTTCTTGCCTGGGATTATCAATTATTCAATCTACACTGTGGACAACTGGGTACCCAACTTGCATTGACCAATCTTTCTGTGAATAACTACCCTTGATCTACACTGTAGACAGCTGAGTTCATAACTTGAATTCAACTTTCCTTGTACAATAAGAACCACATGACATTCAACACTGTTTTCCTTATCACAAAAAGAATTCTTTGTCCTCAGATTCTGTTATCTGTAACTAAATACAATTCTTCAATTTTTGTCTCAACAACTGCCTTCAATCTACACTGCAGACAGCAGGGTTGAGAACTTCAATTGAACTTTCCTTCTACATGAAGGAAAGCTTTACATTCAACACTGTGTTCCTTATCACAAATACAATTCTATGTCCTCAGATTCTGTTATCTGTAACTAAATACAATTCTTCATTCTTTGTCTCAACAACTGCCTTAAATCTACACTGCAGACAGCAGGGTTGACAACTTCAATTGAGCTTTCCTTCTACATGAAGGACTGCATTACATTAAACACTATTTTCCTTATCACAAATACAATTCTATGTCCTCAGATTCTGTTATCTGTAACAAAATACCATTCTTCAATCTTTCTGACAACTACCTTCAATCTACACTGTGGACAACTGGCTTTACAACTTTCATTGACCGATCTTTCTGTCAACAACAACCTTCGAACTACACTGCACACAGCAGGGTTCACAACTTCAATTCACCTTTCCTTCTACATGAATGACCGCATTACATTCAACACTTTTTTCCTCATCACAAATAGAGTTCTATGTCCTTGGATTCTGTTATCTGTAACGAAATAGCATTCTTCATTCTTTGTCTCAACAACTGCCTTCAATCTACACTGCAGACAGCAGGGTTGACAACTTCAATTGTGCTTTCCTGCTACATGAAGGACCACATTACATTCAACACTATTTTCCTTATCACAAATAGAATTCTATGTCCTGATATTCTGTTATCCGTAACTAAATAGCATTCTTCAATCTTTGTCTCAACAACTGCCTTCAATCTACACTGCGGACAACTGGCTTAACAACTTGCATTGACCGATCTTTCTGTCAACAACGACCTTCGATCTACACTGCACAGAGCAGGGTTCACAACTTCAATTCACCTTTCATTCTACATGAAGGACCGCATTACATTCAACAATTTTTCCTTATCACAAATAGAATTCTATGTCCTCAGATTCTGTTATCTGTAACTAAATACTATTCTTCAATCTTTGTCTCAACAACTGCCTTCAATCTACACTGCAGACAGCAGGGTTGACAACTTCAATTGAGCTTTCCTTCTACATGAAGGACCGCATTACATTCAACACTGTTTTCCTTATCACAAATAGAATTCTATGTCCTCAGATTCTGTTATCTGTAACTAAATACAATCCTTCAAACTTTGCCTCAACAACTGCCTTCAATCTACCCTGCAGACAGCAAGGTTGACTACTTCAATTGAGCTTTCCTTCTACATGAAGGACTGCATTACATTCAACACTGTTTTCCTCATCACAAATAGAATTTTATGTCCTCAGATTCTATTATCTGTAACTAAATAGCATTCATCATTCTTTGTCTCAACAACTGCCTTCAATCTACACTGCAGACAGCAGGGTTGACAACTTCAATTGAGCTTTCCTTCTACATGAAGGACCACATTACATTAAACACTGTTTTCCTTATCACAAATAGAATTATATGTCCTCAGATTTTGTTATCTGTAACTAAATAGCATTCTTCAATCTTTGTCTCAACAAGTGCCTTCAATCTACACTGCAGACAGCAAGGTTGACAACTTCAATTGAGCTTTCCTTCTACATGTAGGACCGCATTACATTAAACACTGTTTTCCTTATCACAAATACAATTCTATGTCCTCATAATCTGTTATCTGTAACTAAATACAATTCTTCAATCTTTGTCTCAACAACTGCCTTCAATCTACACTGCAGACATCAGGGTTGAAAACTTCAATTCACATTTGCATGTAAATTTCTCTTATGTCTACCAAGAAGAGACATAAATAAATTCTGCACTCACTAGAGTTCACAACTAGATACCATTACACCCAGTAGCAGAGAAAACATTCAATACAATCTTGATTTATTTAAAACAGACAATTTCACAAGTTCATCACATTTCCTTACAGTTTGTACATTACGAAATTCAGCCTTCATTTCTTAAAATTATAGAAGTTTCTACTGTATGTCTTCAGATTTTGTATTAAAAACTACTGCCTTCGACCTACACTACGAACAAGAGGAATAACAACTTCAAATCACCTTTCCATCTACACTACGGACAACATTGAATGTAGCTCTGCTTTATTTAAGCCCTGATCTTTGGACTGGGTAAGAGTGGTCTGCTTAATTCAGACACTCTGTTCATCACCACCCCCTTTTCTGAATCATTTTTGTCCACCATAAGCGTGGAAGGGTATACCCAGATGTGAGTCCCTAGCTCATTGCACCATCAGGATTCAAGCAAGCCGGGCCGAAGACGGCTGAAATGCCAGAAACTGGTCCCCGGTAGCTTGTTTCCTTCCCAGTATAAGAATTGGCTTGGTAGTTTGGTCTGCCCTGTTCCCATGATGCACTGGGCCAGGGTCAGACTAATTTGCAAATAGCCAAGTTCTGAGCTGGGATGGTGCAGTGAGCTAAAAAACGGTGATGGATCAAGCCCTGATCTTTGGACTGGGTAAGAGTGGTCTGCTTAATTCAGACACTCTGCTCATCACCACCCCCTTTTCTGAATCATTTTTGTCCACCATAAGCGTGGAAGGGTATACTCAGATGTGAGTCCCTAGCTCATTGCACCATCAGGATTCAGGCAAGCCCGGCCGAAGACGGCTGAAATGCCAGAAACCGGTCCCCGGTACCTTGTTTCCTTCCCAGTATAAGAATTGGCTTGGTAATTTGGTCTGCCCTGTTCCCATGATGCACTGGGCCAGGGTCAGACTAATTTGCAAATAGCCAAGTTCTGAGCTGGGATGGTGCAGTGAGCTAAAAAACGGTGATGGATTAAGCCCTGATCTTTGGACTGGGTGAGAGTGGTCTGCTTAATTCAGACACTCTGTTCATCACCACCCCCTTTTCTGAATCATTTTTGTCCACCATAAGCGTGGAAGGGTATACTCAGATGTGATTCCCTAGCTCATTGCACCATCAGGATTCAGGCAAGCCCGGCCGAAGATGGCTGAAATGCCAGAAACCGGTCCCCGGTAACTTGTTTCCTTCCCAGTATAAGAATTGGCTTGGTAGTTTGGTCTGCCCTGTTCCCATGATGCACTGGGCCAGGGTCAGACTAATTTGCATATAGCCAAGTTCTGAGCTGGGATGGTGCAGTGAGCTAAAAAACGGTGATGGATTAAGCCCTGATCTTTGGACTGGGTGAGAGTGGTCTGCTTAATTCAGACACTCTGTTCATCACCACCCCCTTTTCTGAATCATTTTTGTCCACCATAAGCGTGGAAGGGTATACTCAGATGTGAGTCCCTAGCTCATTGCACCATCAGGATTCAAGCAAGCCAGGCCGAAGATGGCTGAAATTCCAGAAACCCGTCCCCGGTAGCTTGTTTCCTTCCCAGTATAAGAATTGGCTTGGTAGTTTGGTCTGCCCTGTTCCCATGATGCACTGGGCCAGGGTCAGACTAATTTGCATATAGCCAAGTTCTGACCTGGGATGGTGCAGTGAGCTAAAAAATGGTGATGGATTAAGCCCTGATCTTTGGACTGGGTAAGAGTGGTCTGCTTAATTCAGACACTCTGTTCATCACCACCCCCTTTTCTCTACCATACCAAACAGCAGTGTCCCGGGGGGTACACACCCCGGGACACCGCAGGACTCCCTAGAACAATCAAGAGCTCCAGGATGGAACCACCGCTACCCTCTCCCAAAATTAAAAAGCCCTGAAAAGTGGTAACTCCCAGAGCTAGGAGATCTGTACCCTAACAACCATCCTACTTTAAAGATTACTGCCCCAGGAAGGTGGCGGACCCCGGGGCACGTACGCCCCTTCAACAACATGAAGCGTTGACAGCCAATCAACATGCAACTCGTGATTGTACGTCCGCGCACGCCGCTATTTTTCCATTGTAAATGAAAAATATATAGACCTTAAAAATCCATAAATTACCCCCAGAGCAACCCTACAGGATCACAATCTTTCTACCATGCCCCCTTTCATAAATCTCTCACTTTTGACAGACAGTCGACAACCAATCAGCATGCACGTAAATACGCGTACTGCTCAATTTTTCTATTCAAAATAAAAAAATATAGAGCTTAAAAATCCATGAACGACCCCCTAACCAAACATACAAGATCAGTATGTTTCTACCATGCCCCCTTTCCTTATTTCTCGCCTTTTTTTTTTACTCGGTTCTAGCAACCAACAACACGGCTGCCAACATTTCCTGGTTTAGAGTATCGAAAACCAATCAGCATACAGCTTGTGCACGTAAATATGCGTACTCCGCGATATTTCTATTCAAAATAAAATAAAAAAATAGCCTAAAAATGCTAAACCTAACCCCTGACGAAGCCTACAGGGTCAGGATAGTTATACCCTTTCCTTATTTCTCAACTTTGTTTACTGTTTTCTTGTGACTCGCTTCTAGCGACGAACAAGATGGCGACCAACACTTCCTGGTATTGAGTGTTCAGACAATTCACAACCAATCAGCATGCAGCTCCTGCCCGCAATTCTAGGTATTTCCGTACGCGTACTCCGCGATTTTTCGTTTAAAAAAATAAATAAAAAAATAGAGTGTAAACATCCATGTACATCCCCCTGAGCAAGCCAAGAGGGTCATAATGTTTCTAGCCTACCCCCTTCCCTTATTTCTCAACTTTGTTTTACTGTTTTCTTGTGACTCGGTTCTAGCGAGGCACAAGATGGCCGCCAACACTACCTGGTTTCGAGTGTTGACAGACAGTACACAGCCAATCAGCATGCATATGCGTGCTGCACCTCGTCTCTAGATATCGCTATAATTTTGCTTTCAATTTTCAAAGAAACTACTGAACAGATTTACACCATTTAACAAAAAGCACAATCTGCAAACCGAATTCTACCTCTCTGCCAAATTTGGTGTAATTACGTTCAGCCGTTTGGGCTGTAGCCCTGGCTAAAGGTCCCTATGGAAAATTGCATGGGGAAAACACGTTTTAGGAACCCTTTTTTCTTGGTCCCCACTTCATGAATCACCCCTAAACTTTCAGGGAAGGAGCGGAACTAAGCAAGCCATTTTCTTGGAGAAATTTGCAAAGATTCGTCCATCGGCGCCAAAGTTATTCTAAATAGAATGTTGCGGATTTCCTATGGAAACTAGGTCCTATGTATAACTACCTACTGGCGACCGCCAGTAGCTAATATATATATTCACTGAAAAAAACATAGGTTTCAAGGACACTATAGTTAGTTGGACATTTCACTCATACAAAACCATTGAAATTCCCCTGTTATAGTTAGTTCAGCTAACTATAACTCGCGCCCCCGCAATGCACTGCTGATGCCGTTACATATCACATCAGTCATGACATGGTCAGTGACATCACTGATGACATCTCAAATGACATCACTGATGACATCATCCAGTGATTGTGTGTTTCTGTAAAGTTTAAATATGTTTAATATATATTGGAAAAGGTGTAATGAAGAAAGAGTGGGTGTATAAGTGTCTGAATGGATGATTTATTATGTGTGTGACTGACTATAAGTGAGTGATTAAACATATCCTACTGAATGCATGGGTTAGTGACTAAACTGTGTGAATGTCTGTATCCGTCTTCCTGTTGTTGTGTAAGCGGCTGCATGGGTTGGCAAATAGCTTAATGAGTGTCTATATGGGTTATTGATTGGTTGTCTGAGTATCTGTATGGGTGCCTGAGTGTTTATGTGGGTGGGATGTGTATGACTCTGTGCATAGATGTGTGAGTGGGTGATTCACTGGGTGCATGGTTTCAAGAGTGCATCTGTGATGGACTGTATGGGTGGGTGAGTGTGTGTATGGGTGTGTTAGTAAGTGAATGTATATCTCAGTGGTACATGTGTAAGTAACTACATATGTGAAAGGCAGTATATATGTGTGTTGGAGTATATAAATGGCTATAAGTGAGAGTGTGTGATTGTGAGAGTGGCTGTATCTGTATAGTTGCTTCATTGAAGCGAGAGCAGGTTTCCCTGCTCTAGCTTCAATGAAGCAAAGCAGTTTGCAATGACAGGGTGGGAGCCGCGCGGCTCCCACCCTGCCATTGCAAACAGCAGTGTCCTGGGTTGGGCACCCTGGGACACAGCAGGAGCCGGCCCTGGGTCTGTCGGTCCCCTGGACCATTAAAGGCTCCTTGAGGGGGGCCGCGCGGCCCCCTCCCAACTAGAGCACAGCCCCGGGGAGGTGATGGTCCCTGGGGCTCGGGGATCCTTTGCAGACCCCCGAATTTGAATATTAGTGCCCTGGGGAGGTGGGTGTCTCCAGGGCGTGTGGGGGGCTTGAGCCCCTGCACAGGTTTATGTTGAAAAAAATAAAAGTCCCGGGGGTGGTGGTCACCGGGGCAGCAGGGGCATGTGCCTCCCCACAAATATATATAATAAAAGCTCGGGTGGCGGTTCCCGGGGCTTGGGAGGGCCTTGGAGGCGCGCCACTCAATAAAATATGAAGCCCTAGGGGTGGCGGTCCCCGGGGCTGAGGGGGCCTGTGTGCCCCCACAAATATTTATGGAAAGCCCCCAGGGGTGGTGGTCCCCATGGCTGCAAGGGTCTCTGTGGGCCCAAGCAATTACATTTTTGAATGCCCCTAGGACTTGGCCCACACGGGGGCTACATAATAACGAAGCGCAGAAGCCTGTGCTTCAATATTTTAATATTTTGGGCTGAAATTCACACTGGGTGCACAAATCTTACTGATTTAAAAAAAATGCTTTATTGGGCCCTTGGGGTCCTTGTGGGACCCTTCTGCGCAGGCCTAGGGGGTTAGGGTGTTTCTACCCTGCCCCTTTTTCTTGTTTTACGTCTTTGTTTCCCTGTTTGCTTGTGCCTCAGTTACCGAGGTACATGAAGGCTGCCAACACTTCCTGGTTTGGAGTGTTGACAGCCAATAAGAATAAAGCTTGTGGTCGGGAGAGTCCGTGGATCCTCCGTGACTCTAAATATCAAAACTTAAATTTTTTTATTTTCTCAGCAACTACTGAATATTTTAAAAAAGGTCTCTTATTGAGCCAAGGGCTACCATTGTGCCAAAGTTGGTTCTGTTTAACCGTGTCTAAAGTTTCCTATGGGAAATTGATTTTCCGACCTCTTTTTTTTTTTTTTATTTCTAATGTTTTCTATGGGAATTAACATGGAGAAAACACGTTTTGGGACCCCCCTTTTTTCTTAGCCCCCACTTACCGAATCACCCCAAAACTTTTAAGATAGGAGCTGACCGAAGTGGGTCACTAGTTTTGAAAATTTCCCGAAGATTCATCAAGCAGCGCCAAAGTTATTGGGAAAAGAAAAAATGCTTTTTGAATAGAAACTCCAAACTATAACTACCTACTGGCGACCGCCAGTAGGTAATATATATATATATGGATATATATATATATATATATATATATATATATATATATATATATATATATATATATATATATATATATATATATATATATATATATTACCTACTGGCGGTCGCCAGTAGGTATATATAGTTAGAATTTTTTCCCTATGGGATTTTTGAAAATTCTATGTCTAATAACTTTGGCGTTTGTGGACGGAATCGGCTGAACTTTTCAGGAAAATGGCACATTTTGTTTCTGAGCAGCCCCTGAAACTTTGGTGGGGTTTCGTCAAGGGGGGGCCGAGAAAAAAGGGGGGTCCCAAAACGCGTTTTTCCCATTCATTTTTCCATAGGGCGGTTGGACTCACTTTTAGCTCGAACGGCTGAATGGATTTGCACGAAACTTGGCAAAATTGTAGGGACTGTTAGCCCGATGTGCCTTTGCTAGGTCTCAATATATGTGCTCCAGTAGTTTTTGAGAAATTAACGTTCAAAACAAGATATATATCTGTAACAGCGCTCCGGGCAGCGATCCGGTCCGCTTACTTTTCGCGAAACGGAACTTTGCGCGCAGAAAGCTGATTGGCTCTCCGGTGTCTGTCAACATTCTAAACAGTCCGGAGCGGCCGCCATCTTATCTCTCGGTAGGATCGAGAGAGAAGAAGAGGTGAAAAACGAAGGGGGAATTTATTGAAAGGGGGCAAGGTATACCCCTCTTGACCCCCTAGGATTGTTGTTGGGGTTATTAAAGGGTCCCGTGGGGAAAATAAAAAAAAAATGATTTTTCACGGTAGAAGCGCTTCACGGGCCGCGAACTGGGCCGCAAACTGGTAGCGAAACGGGAATTCGCCATTTTGTGCTTCGTTTTAATTGTTTAGAGACAAAAATTATCGCCGCACATCGGCCACAATGCATGAATATCGCTGAAAAGTCAGCGATATTCATGCATTATCCAGCAAATGCTCTTAGCCATGTTATCCACCTTCCATTGGATAACAGAAAGCTGATTGGCTCTCCGGTGTCTGTCAACATTCTAAACAGTCCGGAGCGGCCGCCATCTTATCTCTCGGTAGGATCGAGAGAGAAGAAGAGGTGAAAAACGAAGGGGGAATTTATTGAAAGGGGGCAAGGTATACCCCTCTTGACCCCCTAGGATTGTTGTTGGGGTTATTAAAGGGTCCCGTGGGGAAAATAAAAAAAAATGATTTTTCACGGTAGAAGCGCTTCACGGGCCGCGAACTGGGCCGCAAACTGGTAGCGAAACGGGAATTCGCCATTTTGTGCTTCGTTTTAATTGTTTAGAGACAAAAATTATCGCCGCACATCGGCCACAATGCATGAATATCGCTGAAAAGTCAGCGATATTCATGCATTATCCAGCAAATGCTCTTAGCCATGTTATCCACCTTCCATTGGATAACATGGCTAAAAACTGCTCTGTGCGTGAGCTTTTTTTTTTTTTTTTTGCTGCGTGACGTTTGTTAACGTTCGATTCGATGGAAATCAGGAAGTGTTGACCACCATTTTGTCACTGCAAGTAAATATTTTGTTATAAATGAATCCTTATTGATAAACATTGTCTGCGCCATCTTGCGTTTTTGTCCAATGCCACAATTTTGTCGTGCACGGCAGCCATTTTAGATGCCTTGACCAGGGCCACTCTCTGCACGCCGCCGATCCTCAGCATGGCTCCCCACCCTCGCAAGCATCTCCCCCACGCACTGGTCACCCCCACTGTTTCTCTCATGCATGGGCCATATACTTCCCCCCATCTGCGCTGCTCTTCTCTGAGAATCACACCCTGTGCCCGCCCGACACCTCCCTTTCACCCTATTCACTACCGCACCCTCTGACACTCCTCTTCCTCTGTGTCCGATTGTCCAGGCCGGACCTAGGCTATCACCTAGCCCTGCGGATGTAGTTTATGGCCCCAGCTGTAGAGTATCCAGACATGCCAACCCTCCCGATTCAGGCGTGAGACTACTGATTTCAGTGCTAGTCTCCCGCCTCCCGATTCCTGCAAGCAAAAACCCGGGGGCATATTACCAACAACTAGCGATAATTTTTGTCTCTAACTTGTTTAGAGACAAAAATTATCGCCGCACATCGGCGAATTTTATCGCACATAAACCTTGCTATTAGCAAGGTTTATCGCAAATGCGATAAAAAACGGCCGCAATGCATGAATATCGTTGAAAAGTCAGCGATATTCATGCATTATCCAGCAAATGCTCTTAGCCATGTTATCCACTTCCCATTGGATAACATGGCTAAAACTGCTCAGGGCAGGTGTTAGGTTTTGGAGATATTCGCGCTTAGCGCGAATATCTCCAAAAGTTTGTAATAGGAGATAGCGATGGTTAGGGACTGTTTCCAGTCGCTAAAATCTTGGCACGCCCACTTTGCATGTCATTAGTGATAAATATCACTGATATGCAAAGCGGGGCCCAAGATGGGCGCTATCACCTTTTAGCTGTCACTAACTGGTGTTAGCGACAGCTTGGTAATAGGGAGATAATTTTATCTCTTTTTTTTTGGCTTTTAAAGCCCAAAAAGCGGAAATAAACCCCCTTGATAATATGCCCCATGATTTCTCGGGGGTTTCAGCTGACAGGGCTTGGTATTGTGTTACGTGCTAATTCTTCCAGGAAACGTCAGAGGGTCGATGCAGGGGTTCTAGAAGGGGTGATAAACCATTTAAGCCTCATGAACAAGCGCATGGTCTTTTAAAGATTTGTGAAGTACTCGGGGCGGCGGTGTGTGTGTGCCCTCTTTCAGGAGCGGGCGGGGGGGGGGCACTGCCAGCAACTTGCCAGGCCAGGCAGTGTTCAACACGTGCATCACCCTTTCTCTGCCTGCTATTGCGCTCCATGCTTCGGAAAGGTAAGAAAAAGAACGTGCATTTGAGTTTGAAATGTCCGATCTTGTAGCAGTACACTTGCAAAGCCCACACATGACAATAACCCGATTCAAGGCCCCATTCACTCGATTTTTTAAACATATATAGCACTTCAACAAAGTTAGATTTTAAAACTTTATTAACATTTAACTATAATGAACGGAACAAAAACTGTAAAAACATTTAAAAATTTTCACCCAAAAAAGCAACAATGGTCAGAAGCTGTCTTTTGTGCGAATAGTCCCAAGGCACCACAACGTGCAGAGTTCTGGACGGCACCCAGGTGATGTCGCCTGGGTGCCGCACTGGTTTTGGGATCCTACAATGCTGCTCCGAAAATTGGCGTGGGGCGTCCCGGGTGGGGCGGGGGGAGGCCTCGTCAGTAGCGGTCTGTTGTGCGAATAGTCCCAAGGCAGCAGAACGTGCTGAGATGTTGATGGCACCCAGGTGATGTCCAGTAAACTGCCGCACTGGTTTTGGTATCCTACAATGCTGCTCCGAAAATTTGCGTGCGGCGGCCCGGGGGGGGGGGGGGGGCGTGAGGGAGGCGGCGTGAACGGGCCTCCCCAGGTGGCGGCCATCCAGCTGAGTTGCGCCCGCTCTTGCGGCTACAGCGTCTCGCTCACCATGTTGTTGAGTTGCTCCCGCTCTTGCGGTGCAGCGATAGGCGCCTGCCACATGACTCTTAAAATGGCGGACGGCTCTTCGGTTTTGGGCCTGGTCCACTGAAATGGCCCTGGGACACCTTGGAACTCGGACGCTTGCCTGCTAGGGCTTGGGATCCATTCTCGAAAAGCGTCCCCTCAGCCGTGAAGATTCTACAAAAGTCTTGGGGGCCCCCGACTTCCGGTGGGGAGCGGCTGCCATGATTGCTCGCGGAATGACCACGACGGAGCCACGAGATGGTGGTGCTCTCATGCTGACGCCAGCTTCAGTCTGAATGATCCAGAAACAAGGTGGGGCTTTCATCGTTTGGGAAAAAAAAATGTTCTAAACCAATGAAAAGTGTTATTTTTAGGTCATATGACCAAGCCTTCCATCTTTAGGAAACCAAAAGTAAAATGATCCAATGAAAAGTTTTATAAACAAGTCACATGACCTGTTATGCGGCATAGGGCTACAAAAAGCGTAGAAAATCCGTTGGCACGTGAGGCGGCGTCAGTAGCGGACCGATGTGCGAATAGGCCGAAGGCAGCACAACGCGCCGAGATCCGGATGGCACCGAGTTAGTGTCCAGCAAGTTGCTGCACTGGTGTGGCTATCCTACAATGCTGCGCCGAAAGACGGCGTGTCCAGCTGAGTTGCGGTCACTCTTGCGGTACAGTGACTCGAACGCGCCGAGATCCGGATGGCACCGAGGTGGTGTCCAGCAAATTGCCGCACTGGTGTGGCCATCCTACAATGCTGCGCCGAAAGACGGCGTGTCCAGCTGAGTTGCGGTCACTCTTGCGGTACAGTGACTCGAACGCGCCGAGATCCGGATGGCACCGAGGTGGTGTCCAGCAAATTGCCGCACTGGTGTGGCCATCCTACAATGCTGCGCCAAAAGACGGCGTGTCCAGCTGAGTTGCGGTCACTCTTGCGGTACAGTGAGTCGAACGCGCCGAGATCCGGATGGCACCGAGGTTGTGTCCAGCAAGTTGCCGCACTGGTGTGGCCATCCTACAATGCTGCGCCGAAAGTCGGCGTGGGGTGCCCCGTTGGCTTATGAGGTGATGTCAGTAGTGGACCGATGTGTGAATAGGTCGGAACCAGCACAAGGCGCCAAGATCCGAATGGCAAGTCCTGGATGTTGAGTGCCTCAGTTGAGATTTCTGAGCAGTGCTTGTAAGACTGTCTGAAGCTTATTTGCACCTGCTGCAGCTTCACTATTGCCCTGGTGTGGCCAAAGGTCGCACATGACATAGGCGGCCGGCTCCCGAGGTCCGGCGGAACTTTTTTCCTTTTCCTTTCTGCTTCTTTTCCTACAATCCGTTTCATCTGAAGACACGACCAGGTCCCTGAATGTGTGCAGGGGGACGCTATTGATTGAATGAAAATGGCGGCTTGACACAAAGCCGACTCAAGCGTTGCTGTTGATGCTATACAGACAAAAATTGGTTTTCAGTTTGTACATTCTTCAGGATTTTTTTTTCTATCCAAGTCTGATTGAGAGTTTGTAGAAAAATGGCTTCAGATTTTCCACATACTACTCTTCAACATTCTTCCTAAATGTAACAATGTGAAACTCACTAGGAGAACGGCTGTTTCTGTTTACTTTCAAAATGCTGCCAACAATATTTTCTGAATGGAAGACACCATCTTGTAGCATAAAGGGCCGAAAGGGGTTCTGGTCTGGCCGATGGTTGGTGGAGACATTTTGACTATATCTTGGACCTGCCCGGCCTCGCCCAAAATGGCGCCGGTATAAATGGGACTCGTAACTCCTTGCCCGCAAATGTATATCTAGAAAATGTTATTGTAAGTGGCCCTGTCGTATTTTAATTACAAAATGTACGTCCACCGATTCCGCAACTGTTAGACACCTTAGTTCTTGCAACCTAATGGCCCGCCCGTTACGTTCCTCTACAGTGTAAATGTCTCCTCATCATATACGATTTCAGTTTGCTCCGTGGCCGGCCCACGTGGTTATAGGCCCGTATTTGTATACTGACATTTTCACAATAAAGGTTTTTAAAACAAAACACGGTAGTAGTATTTACATTGGTAAAGTTTTTACTTTTAGTCACTGTTTTCGAATCAGTAAAAGGCAAGTGAAATAAAGCAGTCCAATTACATGACGGGTAAAAGGTATAATATGTAGGAACGCAGTAAAGATAAATGGTCAAGGGCAGTTGTGTTTTTCATTTCTGCAACATAAAGTGATCGATAAGAATCTGATAATCAGGCGTATCGGCGACTAAGACAGCAGGCCGAGTCTCTTTTACTCAACGGCTCCGTCATGGAACGAAGAAACGCCCTTTTTCTCGAAAAAGGAATATATTTTACTTGCAGGACAGTTGTAAATTTTCCGGGAAAGTACATTAGCCTGGAATATTATAACATATATGTTTTAAAAAAAATAATGTTCGAAAACAATAAAAAGCGTAGTTTTTAGGTCATATGACCAAGCTTTTCATCATTAAAATAACAAAAGCAAAATGAACCAATGAAAAGTTTTATTAACAAGTCACATGACCTGTTATGCTTACGTTACGCGCTGCGCGCCGCGCCTCGGATCACTTCCGGGTGCGCTAACGCGGCGTGTCATATAACGCATTACGCGACAACGTAGGTCAAGAATATAGTCAAAATGTCTCCACCAACCAGCGTTCGGAACACAACCCCTTTCAGCAGTCCAAAAAGTTCTGTTAAATGACAACAGAGGGGACAGGCAACAAGAACCATCAGTCAAAGAGGGGAGGGCAAGTTCTTCTCTTCCGGGTCATGTTGGGGCGCTACCGGAACTGATCGAATTGGTAGTCTACAGTGTTTCTGGATGTTTCAGACTAAAGCTGGCGTCAGCATGAGAGCACTACCATCTCGTAGCTCCGTCGTGGCCATTCCACGAGCAATCATGGCAGCCGCTCCCCACCAGAAGCCTGCGGGAGTCGGAGGCCCCCAAGACTTTTGTAGAATCTTCACGGCTGAGGGGACGCTTTCGAGAATGGGACCCAAGCCCTATCAGGGAAGCGTCCGAGTTCAAAGGTGTCCCAGGGCCATTTTAGTGGACCAGGCCCAAAACCGAAGAGCCGGCCGCCATTTTGAGAGTCCTGTGGCAGCCGCCTATCGCTGCACCGCAAGAGCGGGAGCAACTCAACTACATGATGAGCGAGACGCTGTAGTCGCAAGAGCGGGCGGTAAACAGCAGAATGGCGGAAGAGGCACAGTGTAGCAAAAGCGGGCGGAATGGCAACTGAAACGGTAAAGGGGCGCCCCACTACAGCGTGTCTTCAGGTCAAACGGATTGTGGGACAAGGTCCAGAATTGAAGAGTCATCAAAAGGCAAAAAGTTCCGCCGGACCCCGGGAGCCGGCCGCTTATGTCGGGGGCGATCTCAGGCTACACCAGTGCTATAAGACTTGGGGAGGGTGTCGGAGCCAAGCGTCTTCTCCGAGTCCATGGCCATCACACCGCCCCTCAGGGGCCTCCGTCAAGCTGTTTAGGAAGGTAACATATCACATTGTTTTCTAATGTAGTCAGGTCCACAAACGACACTCACTTACTTTGAGAATAGTGAAGCTGCAGTAGGTGGAAATAAGCTTCAGACAGTGTTACAAGCACTGCTCAGAACTCTTAACTATGGCACCCAACATCCAGAACTTATGCCATTTGAGAATGGCAGTGACATTGAAGCAACTCAGAGACCAAAACCATTAACGTACTTTCACGTATGAAA
This sequence comes from Lissotriton vulgaris, assembly GCF_964263255.1. NCBI lineage: Eukaryota > Metazoa > Chordata > Amphibia > Caudata > Salamandridae > Lissotriton > Lissotriton vulgaris. Next base: position 43,656 of record NW_028248495.1, on the reverse strand, counting down.
AACTTACTTGGGGAGGGGGCAGGAGCGAAGCGCCCCCTCCCAGTCCGCGCCACCACACCGTATGTTGAAAATCTGAAGCCATCATTCTACAAAGTCAACCAACCTTGGATTGAAAAATCTAGAAAAATGTACAAACTGAAAACCAGTTTTGGTCTGCATAGCATCAGTAGCAACGCTTGCTATCAGAGTGCATGAGTTTCATGCTCGATCGATTGAGCTAGCCGGATCGGGCAATAAAAAGTATAAAATAGTTATGTAAATAGTTAGTTAATAAAATGTTTTACCCTGTTTCTTTGCTGTTGTGTTGTCTATATTTTTAATATTTGCATAGGGTTTGTCGTTATTTTGGGCGGGGTGGGTGACGGAGTCGAGCTGTCTTGCAGCCCTCATGGTGTGGAGCTCAGTTCATCTCACTATTTTCGTATTTCTCATGAAGGGTTGTTCCTAATATTTCTATTTTAGCGAGGTCAAAAAGAGATCCAATTAGTGGCCTACTGATTTTGCTCGATTACTTTTATTTTTTTACACGATTTTTCACTATCTGCAAAGACTAAACAGAGTATTGCGACTTTGTGCTTGTTTGTAAATAGAGAATGATCCAAAGAGAACCAATTCTAAAACAGTAAATGCTTGGATAACAATCAATCAAATGGAGAGACAAGCAGGCACGACGGATTACAACGGGGGCAAAGGCCTGCGTTAACTACCGTTCACTATCTGCAAAGAGAGAGTACTACTAAGAGAAAAGAGGGGAGGGGGGGGGGGGGGCAGCGTTCAAAGCACATCAGCGTGCATAAATACGAAAATGTTTTTATCTATCACGTACTTGACATTTTAAAGCTTTTCATATTTGCTATTAAAAAACCAATAAAATTCACAGAAAAAACCATAGGTTATAGTGGATATATAGTTAGGAATTTGCATTTACAAAACCTTGAAAATTCAATGAAAAAACCATTGGTTTTAGGCCATATATAGTTAGGGATTTGCATTTACAAAACCTTATTTTACTCGCATAAAACCATTGAAATTCCATATATAGTTATAAGCGCTAACTATATATCGCGCACCCGCAATCCACTGCTGATGATGTCACATATTACATCATTCATGACATGGTTAGTGACATCACTGATGACATCACTGATGACATCTCAAATGACATCACTGATGACATCACTGAAAACATCTCATTTGACATGACTGATAACATCACTGATGATATCATTCATGTGATAATACCATGAACCTCTTCAGACTCTAATATAACCTTAGATACAATCAGTGTAAACAGACAGTCACAGACTGTCACTCATCCATGGAGTTACTCACACACCTAGTCAGTTATGCCAAAAATCAATCACACCTCCATTTTCTCAACTATACAGTTATACACACCTTACTTATTTAAACATATACTAACACATATTTACTTTACTCTCTTATACAATCTCTGATACATGTTCACAATGATCCATACAGCCACTCACACATTCACTGGCTCTTATGCACAGTTATTTATAGATGTCAACTCTCACATGTACTGTGTTTTACATATGTACTTAATTTGACATGTAGCACTGAGATATCCATTCACTCACTAATACACTCATGCACAGTCAACCGCCCATACAGCTGTTTCCACATACACTTTTGAATCCATACATATAGTGAATCAACTACTCACACATCTATGTACAGTCACACACCTCCCAGCCACCCATACACACACACTCAGTTTCCCATACAAATACTTGGACAACCAATGAATAACCCATACAGTTACTCATATAGCTACTGATCAACATATGCAGCAGTTTGTAGAACAACAGATATAATGATGCACAAATTAAAACAGTTTAGTCACTAACCCATGCACTCAGTGAGACACATTTAATCACTCACTCATACAGTCAGTCATGCACCTACTAAATCCTTCATCCAGACACTTATACATCCACTCATTCTTCAATATGTAAGACATATTTTAACTTTACAGAAACATACAGTCACTGGATGTTGTCATCAGTGATGTCATCAGTGATGTCATTTGAGATGTCATCAGTGATGTCATCAGTGATGTCACTAACCATGTCATGAATGATGTAATATGTGACATCATCAGCAGTGGATTGCGGGTGCGCGATATATAGTTAGCGCTTATAACTATATATGGAATTTCAATGGTTTTATGCGAGTAAAATAAGGTTTTGTAAATGCAAATCCCTAACTATATATGGCCTAACACCAATGGTTTTTTCATTGAATATATATATATATATATATATATATATATATATATATATATATATATATATATATATATATATATATATATATATATATATATATATATATATATATATATATATATGTATATATATATGTATATATATAGGAAAATGGCACATTCTGTTTCTGAGCAGCCCCTGAAAATTTGGGGGGGTTTCGTCAAGGGAGGCCGAGAAAAAAGGGGGGTCCCAAAGCGCGTTTTTCCCATTCATTTTTCCATAGGGCGTTTGGCCTCACTTTTAGCTCGAACGGCTGAATGGATTTGCACGAAACTTGGCAAAATTGTAGGGACTGTTAGCCCGATGTGCCTTTGCTAGGTCTCAAGATATGTGCTCCAGTGGATTTTGAGAAATTAACGTTTTAAAAAACAGATATATCTGTGACAGCGTCCCGGGTAGCGCTCCGGTTCGAGAACTTTTCGCGTAACGGAACTTTGCGAAGCGAAGCTGATTGGCTCTCCGGTGTCTATCAACATTCTAAACAGTCCGGAACGGCCGCCATCTTGTCTCTCGGTAGGATCGAGAGACAAGAGGAGGAGAAAAACGAAGGGGGAATTTAATGAAAGGGGGCAAGGTAGACCCTTCTTGACCCCCTAGGAATGATGTTGGGGTTATTAAAGGGTCCCGTGGGGCAAATAAAAAAAATTCGATTTTTTGCGGTAGAAGCGCTTCTCGGTTCGCGAACCGGGTCGCGAACCGGGTCGCGAAACGGGAATTCGCCATTTTGTGTTTCGTTTTAATTAAATTACAAGATGGAGGAAAAACAATGTGAGAAATGGGTATAAGGGGGTACGGGAGACGTATCCTGACCCCCTATGTTTTCTGAGGGTGGCTGAGGATGCTCATATATGTTGATACTTGTCTTCCAGCGGCTGCGCGTGAGCGTTTTTTTTTTTTGCTGCGTGACGTCTGTTAACGTTCGATTCGAAGGAAATCAGGAAGTGTTGATCGCCATTTTGACACTGCGAGTAAATATATTGTTAAAAATAATTGTTATAAATTAATCCGTATTGATAAACATTGTCTGCACCATCTTGCTTTTTTTCCAATGCCACACTTTTGTCGTGCACGGCAGCCATTTTAGATGCCTTGACCAGACCCACTCTCTGCACGCCGCCGATCCTCAGCATGGCTCCCCACCCTCGCAAGCATCTACCCCACGCACTGGTCACCCCCGCTCTCTCTCTCATGCATGGGCCATAAACCTCCCCCCATCTGCGCTGCTCTTCCCTGAGAATCACACCCTGTGCACGCCCGACACCTCCCTTTCACCCTATTCACTACCGCACCCTCTGACACTCCTTTTCCTCTGTGTCCGATTGTCCAGGCCGGTCCCAGGCTATCACCTAGCCCTGCGGATGTAGTTTATGGCCCCAACTGTAAAGAATCACCCCTCTTCAAAGGAGTTACAGTAGATCAAGGCCCCCACCCCATGAGATCCGTCACACCACACGCGTTCCTACTATCTGATAACGATCTTGTATTGTGATTGGGGAGGGGATTCTCACTGTGAGGGTGTGTGGGACCGAGCCAGAAGCGGAAGATTCCAGGGATGCCTTTTTGTACATCAAAGTCTTCACAATTATGTGTCACATTAAACATATATAGCACTCCAACAAAGTAGTAGGATTATAACACTTTAATAACTTATAAATATATACAACGCTCCAACAAAGTAAACACGTTAAAAAAAATTTTTTTTAACAATTGGCTGCTGTGAGGTGGCGTCAGTAGCGGTCTGTTGTGCGAATAGTCCGAAGGCAGCACAACGCGCTGAGATCTGGACGGCACCCAGGTGATGTCCTTTACTTGCCGCACTGGTCTTGGCATCCTACAATGCTGCGCCGGAAAACGGCGTGGGGCGCCCCGGGGTGGGGGGGGGGAGGCAGCGTGAACGGGCCTCCCCAGGTGGAGGCTCCTCTGCTGCAATGGGGCGCCCCTTTACCGGTTCAGTTGCCATTCAGCGGTTTTCCGCCCGCTTTTGCTGCACTGTGCCTCATCTGCCATTCAGCTGTTTACCGCCCGCTCTTTCGGCTACAGCGTCTCGCCCACCATCCAGTTCAGTTGCGCCCGCTCTTGCGGCTACAGCGTCTCGCCCACCATCTAGTTGAATTGCGCCCACTCTTGCGGTGCAGTGATAGGCGGCTGCCACAGGACTCTTAAAATGGCCCACCCCAAATGTGATTCTCGGATTTGGGCCTGGTCCACTAAAATGGCCCTGGGACACATTTGAACTCGGACATTTGCCTGCTAGGGCTTGGGCTCCATTCTCGAAAGCGTCCCCTCAGCCTTGAAGATTCTACAAAAGTCATCGGGGCCCCCGACTCCCGCAGGCTTCCGGTGGGGAGCGGCTGCCATGATTGCTTGCGGAATGGCCACGACGGAGCGACGAGATGGTGGTGCTCTCATGCTGACGCCAGCTTCAGTCTGAAACATCCAGAAACACTGTAGACTATCAATTCGATGACTTCCGGTGGAGCCCCAACGTGACCCGGTAGGGAAGAACTTGCCCTCCCCTCTTTTGACTGATGGTTCTTGTTGCCTGTCCCCTCTGTGGTCATCTAACGGAACCTTTTTGGATTGCCGAGTGAGAAAAAAAAAGGTGGGGCTTTCATCGTTTGGGAAAAAAAATGTTTCAATCCAATGAAAAGTGTTATTTTTAGGTCATATGATTAAGCATTTCATCATTAGGAAACCAAAAGTAAAATGAACCAATGAAAAGTTTTATAAACAAGTCACATGACCTGTTATGCGACTTTGGGCTATAAAAAGCCTACAAAATCCGTTGGCCTGTGAGGCGGCGTCAGTAGCGGACCGATGTGCGAATAGGCCGAAGGCAGTACAACGCGCCGAGATCCGGATGGCACCGAGGTGGTGTCCAGCAAGTTGCCGCACTGGTGTGGCCATCCTACAATGCTGCGCCGAAAGACGGCATGGGGTGCCCGGGGGGGGGGGAGGCGGCGTAAACGGGCCTCTCCCGCCTCTCCAGGTGGAGGCACCTCATCTGCAGTGGGGCGCCTCTTAGCGTTTCACTCGCCTTCCAGCTGAGTTCCGCCCGCTCTTGCGGCACAGTGCCTCACCCTCCATCCAGCTGATTTTCGCCCGCTCTTGCGGTACAGCGTCTCGCCCGCCATCCAGCTGATTTTCGCCCGCTCTTGCGGTACAGTGACTCACCCGCCATCCCGCTGAATTTCGCCCACTCTTACGGTACAGTGACTTGAACGCGCCGAGATCCGGATGGCACCGAGGTGGTGTCCAGCAAGTTTCACTGGTGTGGCCATCCTACAATGCTGCGCCGAAAGACGGCGTGGGGTGCCCAGGGGGGGGGAGGCGGCGCAAACGGGCCTCTCCCGCCTCCCCAGGTGGAGGCACCTCATCTGCAGTGGGGCGCCTCTTAGCGTTTCACTCGCCTTCCAACTGAGTTCTGCCCGCTCTTGCGGCACAGTGCCTCACCCTCCATCCAGCTGAGTTTCTCCCGCTCTTGCGGTACAGTGCCTCACCCGCCATCCAGCTGAGTTGCGCCCGCTCTTGCGGCTACAGCGTCTCGCCCACCATCCAGCTGAATTGCGCTTACTCTTGCGGTGCAGCGAAAGGTGGCTGCAACAAGACTCTCAAAATGGCGGCCGGCTCTTTGGATTTGGGCCTGGTCCACTAAAATGGCCCTGGGACACCTTGGAACTCGGACGCTTGCCTGCTAGGGCATGGGCCCCATTCACGAAAGCGTCCCCTCTTTTGACTGATTGTTCTTGTTGCCTATCTCTTCTGTTGTCATTTAACGGAACCTTTTTTGGACTGCCAAAAGGGGTTCTGGTCCGACCGCTGGTTGGTGGAGACATTTTGACTTATCCTGGACCTGCCCGGCCTTGCCCAAAATGGCGCTGGTATAAATGGGACTCGTAACTCCTTGTTGTGTACTGGTTGCCCAACCTTGATATCACGAGATACATATGCAGTTTTGAAGCACATGGCGGGCGGGGACGAGTACTGATTGAACATTTGGACATCCCTATTGATATTAAGTTATGATGTGTTATTGATTACTGTACTATTGAAAGTTCGAATTAACGTCACCCCTGGTACTTGCCCGCAAATGTATATCTAGATAATTTTATTGTAACTGGCCCTGTCGTACTTTAATTATAAAATGTACGTCCACCGATTCCGCAACTGTTAGACACCTTAGTTCTTGCAACCTAATGGGTCGCCCGTTACGTTCTTCTACAGTGTAAATGTCCCCTCATCATATACGATTCCAGTTTGCTCCGTGGCCGGCCCACGTGGTTATAGGCCCGTATTTGTATACTGACATTTTCACAATAAAGGTTTTTAAAACAAAACATGGTAGTAGTACCTAGATTGGTAAAGTTTTGAATAATAGCCACTGTTTTCGAATCAGTAAAAGGCAAGTGAAATAAAGCAGCCCGATTACATGACGGTTAAAAGGTATAATACGCAGGAACGCAGTAAAGAAAAATGGTCAAGGGCTGTTGTGTTTTCCACTCCTGCAACATAAAGTGATCGATAAGAATCCGATATTCATGCCTATCAGCGACTAAGACAGAAGGCCGAGCCTCTTTTGTTCAACGGCTCCCTCATGGGACGAAGAAACGCCCTTTTTCTCGAAATAGGAATATTTTACTTGCAGGACAGTTGTAAATTTCCCGGGAAAATATATTAGCCTGGAACATTGTTAGTGATAAACTGTAAATGCATCTGGGTCCTTTGCTTTAGAAGTCAGAGTGAGAAAAAAAAAGGTGGGGCTTTCATCATTCGGGAAAAAAAAATGTTCGAAAGCAATGAAAAGTGTTATTTTTAGGTCATATGACCAAGCCTTTCATCATTAGAATAACAAAAGTAAAATGAACCAATGAAAAGTTTTATTAACAAGTCACATGACCTGTTATGCTTACGTTACGCGCTGCGCGCCGCGCGCCGCGCGCCGCGCTCTGGATCGTTTCCGGGAAGCTGTGCCTCGCGCACCGGAGCACTTCCGGGTGCGCTAAAGCGGCGCATCATATGACGCATTACGCGACAACGCAGGTCCAGAATATAGTCAAAATGTCTCCACCAACCAGCGGTCAGAACACAACCCCTTTCAGCAGTCCAAAAAGTTCTGTTAAATGACAAGAGAAGGGACAGGCAACAAGAACCATCAGTCAAAGAGGGGAGGGCAAGTTCTTCTCTACCGGGTCACGTTGGGGCTCCACCGGAACTGATCAAATTGGTAGTCTACAGTGTTTCTGGATGTTTTAGACTGAAGCTGGCGTCAGCATGAGAGCACCACCATCTCGTGGCTACGTCGGAAGTCTACGGGAGTCGGGGGTCCCGGTGACTGTTGTAGAATCTTCAAGGCTGAGGGGACTCTTTTGGGAATGGGGCCCATGCCCTAGCAGTCAAGTGTCCGAGTTCCACGGTTGCCCAGAGCCATCTTTGCAGGCCAGGCCCAAGTCTGTGGATCCGACCGCCATTTCGTGAGCTCCGTAGCAGCCGCCTGTCACTGTACCGCAAGATTGGGTGCATTTCCGTTGGATGGCGGGTGAGAGGTTGTAATAGCAAGAGCAGGCGCAATTCAGCTGGCCGAGCGAGGCACTGTGTCGCAAGAGCGGGCGCAAGTCAGCTGGTCGAGTGAAGCGCTGGGGTGTAGCTGAGAAACCTCCACCTGGGGAGGTGGGGGAGGCTCGTTCGCGCCGCCTCTCCCTTCTACTGCACCCCACGCCGTCTCCTGGCGCAGGTATATGTGATGGTCGGACCAGGGCACCGCAGGACGTGTCTTCAGGTCAAACGGATTGTGGGACAAGGTGTGGAGCAGGCGCAATTATCTCGGGGGCCTCCGTCAAGTGGTTCAGGGAGGCACCGCATCACATTGTTTTCCAATGCAGTCAGGTCCACAAACAGCCCCCATTTACTTTGAGAATAGTGAAGCTGCAGCAGGTGCAAATAAGCTTCAGACAGTGTTACAAGCGCTGCTCGGAACCCTTAACTATGGCACCCAACATCCAGGACTTATGCCATTTGTGCAAGGAAGTGACATCGAAGCATCTCAGGGACCAAGTAACATACCATATCCAGAGTCCTTCCCACAACCTCTGCCTTCCTTCTTACCTAGTTATTGTTCTTTCACTCCCACTCCAGGCTTTTAGTCTGTGGATGGAAAACCATGAACCTACACTCACCTATGAAAATCTTACTATTGATGGTTTATTTTGAGCCCAAAATACAAAGGCTTGTTTGGATCGATGTTGCAGCAGGCTGCCATGTAAATAGTTATTTAATAAAAAGTTTTACCCTGTTACTTTGCTGGTGTGTTGTATATATTTATAATATTTGCATAGTGTTTGTCGTTATTTTGGGTGCGGTGGGCGGCGGAGCCGAGCTGTCTTGCAGCCATCATGGTGTCGAGCTCAGTTCCTCTCACTAGTTTCGTATTTGTCATGAGGGGTTGTTCATAACGTTTCTATTTTAGCGAGGTCAAAAAGAGATCCCATTAGTGACCTACTGATTTTGCTTGATTCCTTTTGTTTTTTTAACGATTTTTCACTATCTGCAAAGACTAAACAGAGTATTGCGACTCTGTGCTTGTTTGTAAATAGAGAATGAACGAAAGAGAACCAATTCGAAAACAATAAATGCTAGGATAACAATCAATCAAATGGAGAGGGAAGCAGGCACGACGGATTACAACGGGGGCAAAGGCCTGTGTTACCTACCCTTCACTATCTGCAAAGAGAGAATACTCCTAAAAGAAAAGAGGAGGGGGGAGGGGGGGGCAGCGTTCAAAGCACATCAGCGTCCATAAATACGAAAATGTTTTTACCTACCACGTACTTGACATTTTACAGCTTTTGATATTTGCTATTAAAAAACCATTGAAATTCACTGAAAAAACCATAGGTTATAGACCATATATAGTTAGGAATTAGCATTTACAAAACCTTGAAAATTCACTGAAAAAAACATAGGTTATAGACCATATATAGTTAGGGATTAGCATTTACAAAACCTTAATTTACTTGCACAAAACCATTGAAATTCGCATATATAGTTAGTTGCACTAACTATATATCGCGCACCCGCAATCCACTGCTGATGATGTCACATATTACATCATTCATGACATGGTCAGTGACATCACTGATGACATCTCAAATGACATCACTGATGACATCACTGATGACAACATCCAGTGACTGTATGTTTCTGTTAAGTTAAAATATGTCTTACATATTGAAGAATGAGTGGATGTATAAGTGTCTGGATGAAGGATTTAGTAGGTGCATGACTGACTGTATGAGTGAGTGATTTAATGTGTCTCACTGAGTGCATGGGTTAGTGACTAATCTGTCTTAATTTGTGCATCATTATGTCTGTTGTTCTGTAAACTGCTGCATGTGTTGATCAGTAGCTATATGAGTAACTATATGGGTTATTGATTGGTTGCCCAAGTATTTGTATGGGAGACTGAGTGTGTGTGTGGGTGGCTGGGAGGTGTGTGACTCTGTGCATAGATGTGTGAGTAGTTGATTCACTATATGTATGGGTTCAAAAGTGCATGTGGAAACAGCTGTATGGGCGGTTGACTGTCTGCATGAGTGTATTGGTGATTGAATGGATTTCTCAGTGCTACATGTCAAAGTACATATGTAAAACACAGTACATGTGAGAGTTGACATATATAAATAACTGTGCATAAGAGCCAGTGAATGTGTGAGTGGCTGTATGGATCATTGAGAACATGTGTTCAGGGATTGTATAAGAGAGTAAATATGTGTTAGTATATGTTTGAATAAGTAAGGTGTGTATAACTGTATAGTTGAGAAAATGGAGGTGTGATTGATTCTTTGCATGACTGACTAGGTGTGTGAGTAACTCCATGGATAAGTGACAGTCTGTGAGTGTCTGTTTACACTGATTGTATCTAAGGTTATATTAGAGTCTGAAGATGTTCATTGTATTATCACATAAATGATATCATTAGTGATGTGATCAGTAATGTCAAATGAGATGTCATCAGTGATGTCATCAGTGATGTCATTTGAGATGTCATCAGTGATGTCATCAGTGATGTCACTGACCATGTCATGAATGATGTAATATGTGACATCATCAGCAGTGGATTGCGGGTGCGCGATATATAGTTAGTGCAACTAACTATATATGCGAATTTCAATGGTTTTGTGCGAGTAAATTAAGGTTTTGTAAATGCTAATCCCTAACTATATATGGTCTATAACCTATGGTTTTTTCAGTGAATTTTCAAGGTTTTGTAAATGCTAATTCCTAACTATATATGGTCTATAACCTATGGTTTTTTCAGTGAATATATATATATATATATATATATATATATATATATATATATATATATATATATATATATATATATATATATATATATATTTTTTTTTTTTAACACAGAAGCAGCTCCTTCTGAAGTGTAGGGACCTGTGGGGGGTGGTGTCCACGCCGGCAGAGCGTACCGGCAATCCAATTCCAAAACAACAACAAAGTTCAAACGTACGCTCTCGGGTTCTGAAGCAAGTATATATATTTCAACTATAGAAATCCGGTGAAACGGACAGACATCAAACGAGCCCACAAAGTCGATTTAGCAGTTAAATATTATTCCTGGCAACTAGGGACGACTCATTTTGACCACGTCCGTGGTCTTGGTCACATGACCTCCGTCTCCACAATGCAGCTCATTTAAACGTGCAGTGTCATTTACATGTCATAGACGTAGTAAAAATAATAAGTACATTTTTTTAGTCACATTTTGAAAAAATTAGGAAGTGCATACATTATTAAGTTAGTGCATGTGTAAAAGACACAACTGCAGTTTGTACATATTATGGTTTGTAAATATCACATGTAATGTAAACAATGCTCATTAGAATGCATCACAAGAGGTCACAAGGTCATCTATTAGTGCGATGAGGGCGACTTAGTACGAGTGCTCATATTGTGCATATGGAGGGACTAGTGCCGTAGGTGTGCTAATATGTGTAGGTGGAGAGGTGCCTAGGTTCCAGATCATACTCCTTCACAGTGACGGTATAGTACCCTATTGTGATATATTTCTCCAGAGAAAAGGCTTGGAGTAAGATGGTGGCTGCCCGGGACTCAGGTGCTCATATCTGTATCTAGGACGTGATTTCTCAGGAAATGTTCTGCATCACACTCCTACAAGAGGAAACACACCAGTTAGTTCATATTCAATATACACATTTCATCTTCAATTTTTGCACATAGTATATTTCTGCGACAGCGACCTGGTGAACCATAAATGCTTAGTCATGGTGTCTGCAGTAGTGACGTTTAAAAACAAGGGTGCAGTAGTGAAGGGTGAGGGGAAGGGAAGTAAGGGCATCAACAAGGCAAGGTTATAGTACATTACAGCTGGTGTTCATGTATTTACAAGTGACTGTACAGTTCCTCATCCTGGTTAAGACCATATGGAAATTTAGTGCCTGCTAGGAGGATGAAGCGTGATTCACGTTTGCGAAGGGAGGCAATGCGATTGCCTCCTCTTGGATTGATGTTGACTGTATCCAGTCCAAAGAATCTGGCTTTGGTCCAGTCTGCTTCATGTTCCTTGGCAAAGTGCCTTGCAATAGTGTAGCTCTTATCCCCATTGGTGATCGCGTGACAGTGCTCTAGGATACGCTTTTTAACTGCAAATGTGGTGGATCCTATATACCAAAGGCTGCAAGGGCAGACAATGGCATACACTACATACTCCATGTTACAGGTAATCAGTTGCAGTATCTTCCATTTAGTTTTAGTCCTTTCAAGGATGTTCTCAGTGACATTGTTGCTGTTTTTACAGGCCTTATATTTTCCGCATTTGCAGGACCCTTTGGTTTGTCTTAACCAGTTATTCTCTTTGGGATAGAGATGGCTATGTACCAGTATATGCCTCAGTGAAGTGTTTCTCTTGTATGTTATCCCTATCTCATCACGTAAAATTGGGTCTTGCCTCAAGAAAGCCCATCTGTTTTTAAGGATTTTACGTATTTGATTTGATTGGCTACAGAATTTAGTAATATATCTAGTGGGCTGCTTTCCACTTTTTTGTTTTGTAGCCTTGGTTCTTCTCTCTTCTATGATTTCCTCTCTGCACTGAGTCTCAACTTGTTTTTCAGCTTGGTGAAGAGCTTTCTTGGAGTACCCTCTGTCTTTAAATCCCATTTACATTTCCTGCTTGGTTTGTGTGTGTGTTTCCTCAGTGCTGCAGTTACGTTTGGCTCTTAGGAATTCGCTGTAGGGAATCCCCCATCTGAAACTTGGAGGGTGGGAACTAGTGGAGTGAATGGTAGAATTCCCTGCTGTGCTCTTTCTTAGTAGATTGGTACTTATTCTCCATTTCTCCACAGTCAGTTTCAGGTCCAGAAATTCAACAGAACTTTGGCTATAGTGTCTGGTAAACCTAAGGTTGACATTAATAAAATTCACACAGTCAATGAAAACATTGAGGTCACTTTCAGCTCCTTTCCACACAAAGAAAATATTGTCAATATTTCTTAGCCACTTGGAGAAATTATATGCCCATTTTCAGCTTGGTCATTCCAGAGCACCTGCTTATCCCACCAGACGACCGAGGTTAGCGTAGCTTGGGTGAAGCAAGTGCCCATGGAAGTGCCCTGCAGTTGTTTAAAGTGTACATTCTCAAACATTAATACATTCTCTTTAAGGCACATAGAGATCATGTCAAGTAGCATGTTGGTATGTTGCAGGTATTCGTCTTTACAGTTTTTTAGAAACAATTAGCAGGCTTTGATCACGTCTACATGTCCTATACTCATGTAGAGCACCTCTACATCTAGACATACAACAGAAAGTGGTCTACATATATGCTCGTATTTTCCATTAAGCTGTTCTTGGAGGAAACTATGGGCCTTTCTGGTGGGTCAGTGTTGTTCTAATGTATCTTCGGTAGAAAATATAGGGTAGGTGTGGTTGGCGTGTTATTTTTTAGGAATTGTTTCTCATCCCAGGTGAGGAGACCATGTTCGTGCCATGTTGTAAGTTTGTCATGATACTGTTTTTTCAGGGCGGTGAGGTATTTCTTGTCTTCTCTGTCATAGCATGTTTTGTCGTTAAGTTGGCGGTGTGCCTCTTTAAGATACATTTCACGTGTTAGAATTACAATGTTACCCCCCTTGTCAGATGATTTTATGGCTAGATTTTGGTCAGATTACTTTTACCTGTGGTTTCCCTAGGAGTGATAGTAAATCCTGGGCCACTAGATCGCTGAATACGTCAATGTTGTCTTTGCATAGTGTTAGTACAAACTTGGATTTCGCTCTGAACCCAGTGTGCGGTGTTTCACTGGTGTCTACGCCTAGGAGATCCGTTATGACAGATGTATGTGTGGGATTGAACGGGTCAATGTTTTATATATATATATATATATATATATATATATATATATATATAAAACATTCTATTTTGAATAACTTTGGCGCCGGTTGAGGAATCTGCCTGAAAATGTCCTCAAATTTGTCTCGCGGCGCCCCGGTCCTTCCCTGAATGTTTGGGGGGGGGGATTTGTCAAGCGGGGGCCGAGATAAAAGGGGGTCCCAAAACGTGTTTTCCCCATGTTAATTTCCATAGGGCGGTCGACCTCACTTTTAGCCCGAACGGCTGAATGGATTTCCACCAAACTTGGCAAAATTCTAGGGACTGGTAGCCCGATGTGCCTTTGCTATGTCTCAAGATATGTGCTCCAGTGAATTTTGAGTAATTTAGGTTAAAAAAATATATATATATCTATGGCCGCGCCCCGGTACGTGCACCGGGGAGTGCACCGGGCGCGCTACGCGACTTGCGCGCGGAAAGCTGATTGGCTCTCGGGTGTCTGTAAACATTTGAAACAGCCTGGAGCGGCCGCCATCTTGTGTCTCGGTAAGATCGAGACACAAGAGGAGGCAAAAACAAAGGGGGAAATGACCATAAGGGGTCAGAGTAGACCCCCCCTGATCACCTAGGTTTGATGTGGGGGCCATAAAAGGGCCCCGCGGGGCAAACATTATTTTTATTTATTCGATTTGCGCTGGGGGAGCGCTCGGTACGCGCACCGGGGAGCGTACCGTGGAGCCTGCTAAGGGAAAACTCAGTGGAATAGTAAAATAATAATTTAAAGTGCTTAGAGGTAGGGTAGCTCTGAATAGAGTTGTTGTGTTGTGTGGGTGATATAAGTACCAGCATGTAGTTACCAATGCAGAGTCTTAAATTCAATGTTGACTGACTCCTCTGTAGATAATTTGCATGTTGTTACAGAAGTTATTGTGGTATATGGAATCTATACTATAGTCTGTCAGGAAAGCACAAACAACATGGAGGCAGGAGATGAAAAAGAGATGTAAAAAACACATTGGAGATAATATAGTGGGAGAAAGTTGCACAGTATAATATAAGTCTCACTTTATATTATATTCATTTTGGTACTATTTCATGTTTTACATATAAAAAAGAATAATGTCTTGAACAATTTTTGATTATTAAATAAAAATGTATTGCTGTGATTTTTCAAAATTTAAAAGAATTTCCAACATTATATCGTCAGGTATGTCCACATTTGGATTCGATGATTCCATTTCTTCCACACAATTAAGTAACTCTTGGTCCAGAGACTGATCCAAAAAGTCTAAATCATCAATCTCTTCCTTAGGATTGATCTGGAGAACAATCCTAAGGAAAAGATTGATGATATAGACTTTTTGGATCAAAAAAAATAAATATATCAGTAGAGATAGGGCACTGTTGGGTTTAAGTTCAGACAGGTACTTGTGAGTTTTTAACAGTGAAGTTATCTTTGGGCAGTGTATGGTATGAGGCAGGAAGTAGAAATATAAAAAAGTGTATGTGAAGAAGCCTAAGACAATTCATAATTATACCAGAGAAGCCTAAGTCAATCCATAATTATAAGAGAGAAGCCTATCTCAATCTGTAACTATAACAGAGGGACAGTAAATAACTGTCAGAAAACGTTTTTACAAATGAACTTAAAGTGCCCCTTACAAATGTATAACTTACCTTATAGAAAGGTGATGAAGATAAATGCGAAAATCCTTTAAAGATGTATCTCAGGTAGTTGTAGTCAAAATGGCCTTGTTTCCCCCTCATTTTTTCATTTATATTCATGTACATAACCAATCTAATGTCAGGAAAAA
The DNA here is from genome assembly GCF_964263255.1 of Lissotriton vulgaris. Lineage (NCBI taxonomy): Eukaryota > Metazoa > Chordata > Amphibia > Caudata > Salamandridae > Lissotriton > Lissotriton vulgaris. The sequence goes on along the minus strand of NW_028248495.1, from coordinate 28,193 downwards.
AAAGTAGAAAATAAAAGTAACATTTGATTTGGTTGTAAATTGTAACACTTCATATGTGTTTTTGTCATGTAATTTACCTCAGGATATTTATTTAGACAGCCTAAATGGCTCAATGGAATACCACCAAATTTGGGACAATGGTAGGGACTGTTATGTAGTAGGGCCTATTCTATATTTGGTGAAAGTGTCTCCAGTGGTTTTTATGTTAATTAACTTCTTTTATTTTAATATATATTTTACTAATTATAACTTTTCTTTTCTTCTCTCTTTCACAGAAACAAAGGGTAGAAAAATATGTAATTAAGTTTACATTATTTATATGGTAAGTATGACTAAAAAAATGTAGTTTTTCATCATCCTTTGCTTTAACCTCAGTACTTTTCTCCCACCCTACCTCACCCCTATTTCCTTACTCTGCATCCCTCACTTATTCTTATCCTCCATGTTTACTTCTCTTTTCCTTACTTTCCTACCACATTCAACTTCTTTCAGTCCTCCTGCTCACCCACACTCCCTCACTTTCCTTTTTTTTCTGGTTCACTCAGTCCCTTTCTGTCACTCCTTCCTTTTCTCACTCTGTCCTTTCTCTCTGTCACTCCCCATGTCTTTCCTTTTCTCAGTTACTTCCTCTAACACCTTTTCTCTGTCTTACTATCTATTACACAGTCCCTTTGTGTTCCTCCCTCTAGCTCTCTTTCTCTTTACACCACTCTTTCTGTCCCCTTTCTTTATGCTCACTTCTTCATTATTTTCTTTTTGGTGTGCTAACGGGACGCGCTCCGGTATGCGAACCGGGGCCCGCCGGAATACTGCGCTCTCTGGTGCGCTCACCGGTACACGCACCGGGAGCGCTCCAGGGTAAAAAAAAAATATATATATATATAAGAATATACATAAAAAAATTGTATTACATAAATATATAATATAGGACTCATTTTAAAAAATATTACATTACATGGGTATAGAAATTTGCTAATAAAAAACCTTTGAAATTCACTGAAAAAAAACATAGGTTTCACACCAGTTATAGTTAGGAATTAGCATTTAAAAAACCTATAAAATTCACTGAAAAAACCATAGGTTTCACACCAGTTATAGTTAGGAATTAGCATTTAAAAAACCTATTAAATTCACTGAAAAAACCATAGGTTTCACACTAGTTATAGTTAGCAGGAAGTTTTACTCGCATAAAACCATTGAAATTCCGACATTATAGTTAGTTGGACTCACTATAACAAGGCGCGTGCAATGCACTGCTGATGACGTCACATATTACATCACTCATGACATGGTCAGTGACATCACTCATGACATCACTGATGACACCATCCTTGTGACAGAGTGACAGACCTCCTTTCACTGTAATGTAACCCATGAAACACATATTGAAAAATATAAATTAAAATGTTTTAAAAAATGGAGATACCCATACCAGTTACAACAACCAATTAAATAATTCCACCATCTATATACACATCCACTCATTCACCAACAGTTCTATATAGTTACTCATACATATAGTCACCCATCATATGTAGCGATTCACCTATACATCCTGTTACACACTGACAGTCATCCAAAAGTTACTCTCACACATACTCACACATGCAAGTAAACTATTGAACATCCATTTATTTGCACATACAGCTATACACACACTACCACCTTACTTCTAAGGAAACTTACACATACTTACTCTCTTAAACAATCACTTATAGAAACACATAATTATTTACACAGGAACTCTTTCAATATCTCACTCTCACATATACTCACTTACAGTGGCGGCTGGTGACATTTGAAAGTGGTGCGGCGTAAAAATTCTGGATGAGTGGCTGGTGGCGAGTAAGCATAGCGAGTGCGTCTCAGTGTCATAAAGAGGGTTAGTTTGGGGGAGTTTGGGGAATTTTATTTAAAAAAGAGTGGGCAAACGGTGCATTTTCAAGCAAATTTGAGAAAGCAAGAAGGTTACTAAAGCATTTTTGAAAGTGTAGTTATGCAGTGGTGTCAGTTTGTGAATGTGTCATGAAGTACCAAAAAATCCATTTTATGCTGCATAAATCGGCAGATTTGAACAAAAAACGAATTTGTTTCTAGCTCAAACAGATCAAAAGTAACGAAAAACATGGCAGCATGTGTTCGTTCTTTTGAAGGGGAAAGCCTGTCTCAAAGGCTGACTTGTCATCTTTCAGATGCTTATTACTGTATGTGGGTGGTGGTAAACTGGTACTAATAAAGTGAAAGCTTTTCCCAGGCAGTTACCATATGTAAAGACCCCGAGTTCACACACACTGCACTTTAAAAATTAATAAAAACACTGCCTGCTTTCCTGCACTGAGCAGATAAAACCAGTGACACTAGCACCTCTCACAGGGCCATGATCCTGCTATCCACCTGCACCCCTTCACCCCCACTCCTGTGATATGTATAAACCATATGTACACTACTCCATGATATGATTACTGGGCCAGGCAGAGAGAGGCCAAGCCCCACGCGGGTATGGAGCACTGTGGGGCAGTGGCAGCATGTCTGGCCTGTCTGCTGGTGTATATGGGTGGGTGCCATTAAACTATATCAAACCGGCTCCATTGTGCGTCTGTCAAAATATATGCATTACCTGCGACAATAAAAGCCAGGTCACAGGCCTCAGGTAATCCTTGCAAACACCCACTTTAAACATCACACAACACTACAGGAACTGACCCCTCTCTCATCTTGTTCACAGACCCTTTGGGCAGTTTTAGCCGTGGAGTGTGTCATGATCATCACTTGAAGAATTCACCAATTAGCACACACTGGGCCCAGAAAAAGCTTCATTGTTTTGCTCTGAATGGGGGTTGTTAAAAAAGTGACACAGTTGGAAAAACAATTAGCAAAGCTATCAGATTCGTGACGGTCGATATATATTCCCGCCGCGACAGATCTTGTAATACACTTAACCATAACATGCTAGCAGCTAGGCACACTGCGGCGCTCTCCTCCGGGGGCCATTAATCAGCACAGTGGCACAGGCGCACCTTTTAAAGACCGTGAGATTAAATAACCCACACAGCAAATGTCAGGGGTGCCCGAGCTATCTTACACCACAACATTGTGTTATCCCGACAATCCTGAAATCTACTGGGCTTCCAATTCACTGCTGGCAGGGTCGTTGCTGAGGGTGCAGGTGCTCAGAGATTACTGGCGTCTGGTGGCCAGCCGGGGGAAAAAAAGAGACAAATGTGACGAATGTGATTTGAAATTCAATTTGCAATCCCTGTTTCTTCTTATCCCCATCATCACCTTCCCCCACCCCTCACATTTTTTCAACACATCGGCAACTGGAGTGTTGGACTCCGTCGGCCAGGGAGCTATCTGTCCAGAGGCCTCCTCTGCCTTTGATTTGCAGTTTATGCACAGATTTCTGCAGCAGGATCCTCGACCCACTGAGCTATCTAACATACACAGTGCACAAAACACATCTCCAACAAATACGGAAAACAATACGCAGGTAATAATCATAGACAGATTCGTCTGTGCTTTGTGTGTGAAGCTGTTTGGGAGTTTTCTGGTAGACAATGCTGCTATTCACACATGGGGCAGAACGGTGTCCCTGAGTGCTATTAGCAGGCGGCGGATGAGTTGACAGGGAGCGGTGCTCGCCCGGACGGGACAAGGGTCGCAGCAATACATTATAATATCTTGGCTGCTTACTTATGACCCTTTTTTCATGAGCCATTTTTTATATGGACGGATCTGTCGCGGGAAAGAATATTGACCGTCGCCGGACCCAGATTCAATTTCAAAGGCTAGAAGAGCCGCTGTGCTGCCACTGCCTGCCAGCTATGAAGAACCATCATGCGCCGGCGCCGCCATGTTCGAAACATCAACAACTGTGAATGTCATGTGTTAACTAACTGAAATATATAAACTTACGTTTTTCTCATATTGTTGAGGAAGAAGTATGAAGTTTAGTCACGGTCGCGCGGCACAGTCAGACTGCAGCAGCGGCCGGCATGCTCGTGGAAGGGAGCAGTAGCTACTAGCCAATCCTGACGCTGCTCTCTTCAGAGAAGAGCTGCTCTCTAAAGAGAGCAGCGTCAGGATTGGACAGAGCATTAAAAAACGTTGCTCCTTTTTGAACCATTGGGGTCTGTGGGGAGTTGCAAACCCCGTACTCAGCAGTGCTTGCTTTTCGAATGCCATAGGGCTTCGTAGCTGAGGAAAGGAGGCCAGTCAAACACCACATGCGCAGTGGTGCAAGAGTGAGTCACAGACAGTCAAGTCAATGCAGGCTGTCAGTGTCACGTGATTTAATAACGTGGCGAGGCAGCGCGAGTTTTGCATTACAATCAGCGGTTCAGCGCGAGTTTTAAATTACAATTAATAATATATAAACTGCAATTTAATAATATATAAACTTGATTAGTGGGGCAAAATTATTAGTGGGGCAACGCCCCACCGCCCACATGGTAAAACCGCCACTGCTCACTTATATACATCAAAACTCACATATACTAGATTAAAACATATGTAGTTGCTGATAAAGACACTAGTGAGACAGTCATTCACTCACTAACACACACATATACACACTCATCCACCCATACAGTCCTGCACATATGCTGTCTTCAAAACACATACAAAGAGAGAGTTAGTCATTCATGCATCTATGTGATAAGTAATACCCCCACGAAACCATACAAACACTCATACTGATAGTAAAAAAACATCTAATAACCCATATACCTACACATGTACCTACTCCCCAACCCATGCAGCCACTTAGACACAGAGTGAAACACTAATACATATATATAAATATTTAAACTTTACTCACTAATATATGTATTCACTAAGAAACACTTAATAAGCCAGTTAACTAATCAATTTTTATAAAAACAAAACATCCACTTAGACACTTATTTAAACATTTATTCTTCCATCAACTTTTACATATACATATATAAAACAAATTTATTTTTCAAAAAGACACACATTTACTGGATGGTGTCATCAGTGATGTCATGAGTGATGTCACTGACCATGTCATGAGTGATGTAATATGTGATGTCATCAGCAGTGCATTGCACGTGCAAGTTATAGTGAGTCCAACTAACTATAACGTGGGAATTTCAATGGTTTTATGCGAGTAAAACTTCCTGCTAACTATAACTGGTGTGAAACCTATGTTTTTTCAGTGAATATATATATATATATATATATATATATATATATATATATATATATACATATATGCAAAAAAGGAAACACCCACATGGCTAGCACTCCCAGGCAGATAGGATTCAGGGCTTTGCCAGGTAAGTGGAGATCAGTGCACGCCTCCTTCAAAGCATTGATCCAACTCGTTTCGGGAAGAGTATCCTTTAATCATGGATCCCAGGAAACAAATGCGGCAAAACAACTGGGCTACATTTAGTCTACCTTTTATTTTAATTAAACAGGATATTAGTCCATCTTTTAGTTTAATTAAACGGGAGGTCTGAATGAGCATCATTGAATCATGAATCCAGTAGTCCAGAAAAATATCTCCCAAGTGGGATGCTTGCCGAAGGGTACCTTTTCCTGCAAAGTTGTTAAAAAGGGGTAAACAGTGCCAATGATCCCCACTATGTTCCATCTCCAAGGCAGCCTCCTGGCCACCAGTTCCGCAATCCCGCCCTGTGGTCAGGGGCCGATCCGCAAGGGTCCAACAGCGCTGCTCGCTGTGGCCGGGTTAGAGCCACACATTTATGCAAAAAAGGAAACACCCACATGGCTAGCACTCCCAGGCAGTGTTGTATAGCATTTTAGGACCCTAGTGTAATTTACCGATTCATGCCCTTATATAGGTATAATTCACCTTGCCCTTATATAGGCATAGAAATCATAACCATATTTATACATAACCCAAACAGTCCAAATGCAGGCATGGCTACAACCACTAGTTACAAAAAGCCCCAACGATTTCTTGGAAAACTCAGCTTCAGCAGTCAGGGACACCCCCTTTCTTGAATATTGATTTGTCCTAGAAATCATGGCGTTTTCAAAGAATTACCATTCCCTTGGGGTTCTTTGGTGATGTTATTATGTCCGACTTTACGTCAAACCAGGCACCTTCAAGGTAGAAATATGCCCACACTTGCCCTAGCAAACACACTGTGGTTTGGAGCAGTTCGACTATATACTTGCCCGACGCAGCTCGCTACAGCAAGTGCTGAAGGAAGTCGACCCTCCAGCTGACACACTGACAGAGAGGCTGCCTTTCTCTCGCTGAGAATCCAGCTCCAGTGTTTCCAAGCTCCCCTTTCCAGGTGTTAGGAAATCGAGTCCTGAGACAGAGATACCAGACCTCCTTCATTCTAAAACCAAGGTACAGAGCTGATTAGACCCTAAGAGAAATCTTGGATAGATTCTTGGCAAAGAAACTAAACCTATGCTACACCTTACTTACTTTTTCCTTGATATAAGACTTAGGTTAGGTACATCGTGGTAGGCGTATTTTAGAAGCACCAGTTGAGTACTTTTAGTGTTTATTATTTATGTATGTATTTTATGGCTTAGAAACCATACCATGCTTTTACAGTAATATTTTATAATACTCTTCTTGCTGTACGCATTATACTTTACAGCCAGTATTATGTTTGTAGCAGTTCATTTCTTTTGCATGAGAAAGTAGACTGTTCAATAAATACTTTTATTGTAAACGCACGTCTCTCCATTTCTCTGCACCTCAGATGAAACAAAGCATGCACGAGTGACTAAGTGAAATATCTATCTATTGTTTTCACGACTCTGAAGATACGTTTTATCTTGGGGAAACAAAGTTGTCATGTTTGTACCTAATCACTTCTTTTGTATTCAAGAACGTTTCTAGTGACCTTTGAGCTAGCTGGCACTCACAATTAAGTCTAATATATTCGATAGAGACCTAGTCGACTTAAGTCCTACATCACATCTATAGGATATATTATTCCAATGCACAGATCCTATTGGGAATATAGGAACTACACTACAGCAGATAGGATTCAGGGCCTTGCCAGGTAAGTGGAGGTCAATGCACGCCCCTTCAAAGCATTGATCCAACGCGTTTCGGGAAGAGTATCCCTTAATCTCAATGCAGCAAAAACAACTGGGCAACATTTAGTCCACCTTTTATTTTAATTAAACAGGAAATTAGTCCATCTTTTACTTTAATTAAATAGGAAGTCTGACTTGAATGAGCCGCATTGATTCATGGAACCAGTAGTCCAGAAAAATATCTCCCAAGTGGGATGCCTGCCGCAAGGTACCTTTTCCTGCAGAATTGTTAAAAAGGGATAAACAGTGCCAATGATCCCCACTATGTTCCATCTGTAAGGCAACCTCCACGCCACCCATTGGTGCTGCTTACCCCTTTTTAACCCCTTCGCTGCTAGGCCTCTTGTGCTAAGCCTTTTTTTGGCTATTTGCGGTAGTGTGCGCTTAGGCCTCTGTCACTTTTGGACCACATAAGGTATCCACGCCAATTTTGTGTCCTTTTGTTCCAGAATCATAGGGATTCTAAAGGTACCCAGGGTTTGTGAATTTCCATGGAGGGGTCCCAGAAATTAGCCAAAATACAGTAACATTTTTGGTTTTTTCGAGAAAAATAGGAAAAATGGGCTACAAATGAAAGTGTCTGGGATTTTCCCTGAAAATGTTATCAAAAAAGAGTTTGTGAGGCTGAAATCACAATTTTCTCAGCTTTTAGGGAATGACAGTGTTTTGTCAAAGAACCAACATTTTCTACACAGTTTTGGCATTTTTCTGGGACATAGCCTATTTTTGCTATTTTTAGTGCTTTCAACCTCCTTCCAGTTAATGGTAAAAATGAGTATGAAATCAATAATGGATCCTGGGAAGCTATACATTTTAGAAAAGTAGACACAATTCTGAATGCAGAAAGCAGTCATTTGTGCAGATCCATCAAGGTTTCTTTATAGAAACTAACAGTTAAATATTGGAAAATTTTAAAATTAGTTTAAAAAAACAGCCTTTTGGGTCTACGTTTTCACCTGTAACGTCTTGTAATTGAGAAACCTCTTTGAAAGCAATATACCGTTACATCTGCTGGACCTTCCTGGTTGTGAAGATATATAGGACTTGTAGGTTCACCAAGAACCAGATGAACCCAGAGTCAAAGACTGAGTAGCAATTTGCAATATCTTTTTATTATGTACCGGGTATTTAGTAATTATTGGGTGTAAAAGTGTACATGGAAAAATCGGTATGAAAGACACCTATGTATTTCTGAAATAGGTACAAATTATAGAGTTTAGAAACAGTACATATTTTCACATTTTCAAAATTGGGAATACTCATACTAGCATGAGAATTATTAGTCATTTTTCAAAATGACTTCTTTTTTACATGTCTTTCATTTGGAAGGCAGGAATGCATCAAAACTCAATAGGTAATAACAGTTGCTTTATAAATATGAATCCCCCTCTCTCAAAAAGAAGGGTACCTCACTTATGTGGGTAGGCATTGTGTCCACGACTGGAAAGGGCTCAAAACCCAACGTGAACACACCACATTTTCACAATGAAAATGTATCCTTTTTTTACAGAGGGGTTAGCTTTCATTTTTGAACCCTAGCTCTGCTGGCACCTATGGAAACCTAGCAAACCCATACATTTTTAACAACTGGACACCCAGGGGAATCTAAGATGGGGTGACTTGTTTGCCTGTCAACAGGTTCTGTTACCCAGAATCCCTTGCAAACCTAAAGAATTGTCAAAAAAGCCCCATTTTCCCCACATTTCTGTGGTGGAAAGTTTTGGCATCTGCGTGGATTCACAAATTTCAACCCACCCTGCTTACCCCGTCTTTTGAGAAAAACTGTACCTCAATTGTGTAGGTCGGCCTAGTGCCCGCGAAAAGAAATGGCGCAAAACGCAACGTGGTCACATCTTAATCTCGCGTTGAAAAATGACCCTTTTTTTGGCAAAGTGCCAAGCTGTAGTTTTTGTACCCTAGTTCTGCCAGCACCTATGGAAACCTAGCAAACCTATACATTTTTTAAAACAAGACACCCAGAGGAATCTAGGATGGGTGACTTGACTGCCTCCCACCAGGTTCTGTTACCCAGAATCCCTTGCAAACCTAAAAAACTGTTCAAAAAACATATTCTTCCTACATTTCGTGGTGGAAAGTACAGGAATCTGCGGGGATCCACAAATTTCCCTTCACCCTGCCTTCCCCAAAATCTTCATAGAAAAATAGTACCTAACTTGTGTGGGTCAGCCTAGTGCCCATGACAGGAAATGGAGCAAAATGCATTGTGGTCACACCTCAATTTTACCGTGAAAAATTACCCTTTTTTGGCAAAGTGCCTAGCTATTTTTTTTTAACACTAGCCCTGGCGGCACCTTGGGAAAGCTAGGAAACCCATACATTTTTTAAAATTAGACATCCTGGGAAATCCAGGATGGGGTGACTTTACTGCCTCCCACCAGGTTCTGTTACCCAGAATCCCTTACAAACCTAAACAATTGTCCAAAAAACACATTTTCCCTGCATTTCTGTGGTGGAAAGTACTTGAATCAGTGTGGATCCACAAATGTCTACCCACCCCACGTTCCCAAAAGTCTTCTGAGAAAAATGGTACCTCACTTGTGTGGGTCGGCCTAGTTCCTGCGACAGGAAACGGCGCGAAACGCAACGTGGTAACACCTCAATTTCGCAGTGAAAAATTACCTTTTTTTTGCAAAATGCCTAGCTGTAGTTTTTGAACCCCAGCTCTGCCGGAACCTAGGGAAATCTAGCAATCCTATACATTTATGAAAACTAGACACCCAGGGGAGCTCAGGATGGGGTGACTTGACTGCCTCCCACCAGGTTCTGTAACCCAGAAAACTATCCTAACCTAAAAAATTGTTAAAAAACACATTTTCTCCACAATTCTGTGGTGGAAAGTTCTGGAATCAGCGTGTATCCACACATTTCCTTCCACCCCAAGTTTGCCAAAGTCTTCCAAGAAAAATGGTACCCCACTTGTGTGGGTTGGCCTAGTGCCTGCTACAGGAAAAGGCGCAAAACGCAACATGGTCACACCTCAATTTCGCAGTGAAAAATGACCCTTTTTTTGGCAAAGTGTCTAGCTCTAGTTTTTGAACCCTACAGTCTCTGCAGCCCAGCATATTTCTGATCTTCCTGATTTTGATCCTCCTCATGATGGCACCCCTGACTGAGAACCTTTTTGGTGTGAGAATTCTAAAAAAAGACAGTTATGTCATTCAGAACTTGGCAGTTAGAATTTGGCTAACTATTTGTTTGGCTAGAGCCGTTCTGCAGCACTTGCTGTTGGTTTTGATGCCTTTGATTGGTAAGGTAGTTTAGTAACACTTACTGTGGCTTGGATTTGCGTTGGCCAACTTTTGATTAGTATGTATGTAATATGTAAATTGCAATTTATATAGGCAGGTAATGAGGAGATTTTTCTCTGTTTTGACTTTGTTTGAACGGTGCAAAGTACGAAGAGTACCTTAAGCGCTACTTTGACTATATAATATTTGCATATTTTGCAATATGTTAGGCATGCCTGTTTCAAGCACACATCAAAGAATGTGTTGCTTTTTGGAGGTACCATATTGAGATGGGAATTGAATTAGCCGGCTCCCTTGAGGGAATAGCTAGATAGGTTTCGGTATAAAAACATATTTCTTCCTTGGGGATTCTGTATCCCCATGGAATTTAAATATGGACAGAATACAAAAAATAATCCTTTTTCTGTGCAAGTTTATAAAAGGAGATATGTAGTGCGATTCGTTGGTGTTCTGCCTGCCAAAGCTAGTGAATTGAGCATATTTTGGCTTCTTGGAAATAAAACAGTCTGTTGGACTGTTTTTGCAGTCTTTTCGAATACAATTGAGAAGAGCTTCTTGGAAATATGACTTACAACTAGTATTTACAAACGGTTTGATTTAAGTACAGTCTGTGGGCTGTCCTTTGTTTCAGTCTTAAGTGTTGATCTGTGGGTTAAATGTGTGTTTAAATGTCTATGTGGTTCGTGGTTTTAAATTGCAACTTCTGTAAGTAAATAGCGATTGCGTTCTTTGTGTAAGGTTTGCCAGCCTTACGCGTGCTTTATTGTGTGTCCTGAGTGTTTGACCCCTTCTGTATATGTCTGGAATGAGCTCAATGTGTGTTTGTGTTTTCTGCTGTCGTCAGTCTGTTATGCAAAATGTAATTTAATTAATATTAAATAAAAACGAAATAAAAATCCAGAAAAGAAACATATGATATATAACTGTATGTTATTATTAAATTGATAAGAGTAAGCAACTATGCACATGTAAAAACTGCTAATGTTTAAAAGATAAAATTAAAACTCACATTCAGTAGGAATAAAATAGGCCTCAAAAACGAAATTGTGCGATTTGCAATAAATAAACTTACAGAATTCTTCTTAGATACATTGTATTAAATATTAACAGGCAAACACTTCATCTAAAGTAAATGTTTGCTGAACTAAAACACATATTATAGAACATGCATTGAAATGCCTCAGTTTTAAATAGACAGTCACTGTGCTTACATTTCAACACTGAAAAAAGCTTTCCACCAGTTGTGTTTTCAACTGCCGCTTAGCAGCACCTGTTGTTTTGGTTGTAGATCACGGAGAGACAGGAATGTTGATTCAGCCAGGATTTTGTCAGTTAAACACTGGGGAAAATCCTGCATTTCAGACTGCTATTTTTAAAAAGTTACAAACATCAGGTTCATTATTTTAGATACCAGGAAAACGTTTAAGGTACAAATTTCCATTCTTAAGGCCTTTTACATAGGCACATTCTTGGTTCTGATGTTAAATAATGACTGTCCTTTTAAAAAAAGTGGGGCAAAACTTTTCATGTTTCAAGTTAGGATTCTGTGCTTAGGCTTGTGAATGAATGCGTCTAAATATGATAGGCAAGGGATGCAGCTTGCTTTTCATGTGGAATTATCAAAAATGATTGATTTTATTAAAAACATTTTTTTTATTAATTATGAAAAGTTATAAAAAAAATAAGTGCTTTTAAATTCGTTTTTTAATATTTATAAAGCTAAATACTCATACTGTGACCTTCTATCATTAAAATTTAATTTAAGTTGTGTTACACCGCATAATGAGGATATTTGCATATGGAATTTCACTCTGCGCAGGCGTATAAAACTCATTTTTATAACGGTATATATGATTATTTTTGATTTCTTACTCCTGGGTTATCTAGAGAACATTTTGAGGATGAATATTATGTAACAAAGTTATAGGATATTCATTTTTAAGTGCCCCAAATATCAAAGTCGAAATTAGGCAAAATTAACTCTTCAAACAGCATTTTACCATTTAAACCAGCTTTTAAAGTGCTTTAGGCTTCAGTAAATGCATACATTTAGGTATAATACAAATAGCTGACTACTACAAGTATATTACACACTGCTTACAATTGAAAATATGTATTAGAAATCAGCAAAAGTTATTCTCTTAACTGTGAACCGACAAACAGGGTAATGATGCTGCATTCACGCACAGAATAGGACAGCTGGGAATAGTTAAATGTCAGTTCTATATTTAGAAGCATAGCATGGCTCCCAGAGTAAAGTTTCCTTTGACATTTTGACCACTGAAACCTTTTTAAAGAGGACAGGGGAAAAAGACGTTTTACCTTTTTGTTTTTTTGTTGGCAAAAGCAAGTTTTATGCACTCATATGAATATACCACAATACAATTGTATATGTGAGCTTGGCCATATATACAACACTAATGCTTTTAGTTTGGTGCTTACTAGGGATGAGCTAATGGGATTTAGTTTGAATCATTCGCCCTCATGTTACATTTGTTAAAAGGATTGGGGTTTGGGTATTCATATTCTTTACCTCCTCGAAAGTGCTATGTACCTCCTATAACTTTGTTTATGGCCGGTTGCTACAAATAGGGGTTGATAGTGTTGACAGAAGTAAAACCTGTTTCAGGTTTCCTACTGTCAAAATGGGGGAAGGAGGCTATCCCCTCTACAAATTAAGGCTAGGTAATATGTATGTTGCTCTCTCCTTTTCTCTATTTTTTTTAGCCTGTCTAAATTGTCTGTGAAATAGCAATAATACATTTAATTGTCTATGCAGTAATACTGTTTTAAACATTGTTAGCATTAATAAATTAAATAAAAAATATATATGTTATGTTACTGCCCATCCTGTTTGATGAAATTATGACAGGATCAGTAGTCTAGATTGTTGTTCCATTATTATGACCTTTAAGGGGAGCTAGGTGATCCTTCTTCAACACCCTGCTCATGCTCCGAAAGATCTTCCGATGTATCCCTACCGAAACCAGGAAGACGGTCACCCAGGCCCTCGTCACCAGCCGTCTGGACTACGGAAACACCCTCTACGCTGGAACCACAGCCAAACTCCAGAAAAGACTCCAGCGCATCCAGAACGCCTCAGCCCGACAACTCCTGGACATCCCGCACCGCAGCCAAATCTCTGCCCTCCTGAAAGACCTGCATTGGCTCCCCATCAACAAGAGGATCACGTTCAGACTCCTCACCCACGCACACAAGGCTCTCCACGACTTGGGCCCAAAGTACCTCAACAGCTGCCTCACTTTCTAAACACCCACCCGCCAGCTCCGATCCGCCAGCCTCGCCCTCGCCTCCGTCCCAAGAATTCAGAAATCCACCGTCGGAGGAAGATCCTTCTCCTACCTGGCAGCCAAGACATGGAACTCCCTCCCCATCCATCTACGGCTGACCCAGGACCACCTCTCCTTCAGGAAACAACTCAAGACCTGGCTGTCCGAGCAGTAGCGCCCCCCCCCCCTCCTCAGCGCCTTGAGAGCCTCCAGGTGAGTAGTGTGCTATACAAAACTTTGTGATTGATTGATTGATAAATGTGGGTAGTTTTTGTTCTAAAATTCTTAGGTGATAACACCATTATTTATGTTATTCCATGCTACATCGTTTTGCAAGGGCATTGTTAGTTTTTATTAGCTAGACTGTGTAAATAAACTGACAGTCCTTATTAAAGCTGATGTTGCATAGTCTGGATCATGAAAAGTAGAACGCAGGGAAGATGCCCATGTGATCCTTAGCAAAAATGTTTTGAAGAAAATGTTGTTTTATAGATAAGAACCCTCTTAAATTAGCAGTTTTAGATTTTCCTGTTGCTCCTATAACATGAGAGCATGGTCCTAAGCGTACAATCTAGGTATGAGGTGCTTTTTATTAAGAAGAATCATTTTAGAAGTGTCTGCAGTCCTGTACAAGTAATGTAAAATTTATGAGCAAAAAGTGTAGAACATTTCTTTTTTTAAGGGTTTTCAGCAGATAGACTTCCCATGTAGCTATCTACCCTTAAATGGCAGAGGATAATGCTCTCACATTGAAGTTAATGAAGAGTACCCAATTGAAGAGACTAGAAGTACTGCCTTTGCCTTTGAGAGAGACAGTGCATTCTAGACCAGAGTTGTCCCATGGCTTCTGGCCACTCCTTTGAAGATTGCAGGCCATCTGCCTGCAGTCCCATTGTTAAATACAATTAATTATTTTTGTACTATATTGACGGAAACTAACAGCTGCGTCAGGTTCTTACATCAGCAGGTTCTACAGGATCTTCCAGAATAAAAGGAAGAGTCATAATAACCTGCAGAACGATGATGTTTCAGGGAGCACGAACATTGAAGGTTATGTTTTGTGGTATATGCCAGGGCGACACCCTGTCCCTTGAACGGAGATACTGTCTTTGTATAATATTATGCTATTAGGTTCATGGGCATGGTGGCGACTCTCCTATGATGACACTGTATTTCTGTATTTGAAGTCTGTTAACATGTCTTTTGAAAAGTTAATTTAAAAAAATAAAAAGACTCTCTTTTTGCTCTTGGTCCAAAGACTTCACAGACTCTGCTAACCAAGTGACAGTGTCTTCCTCTGAGACCTCCTCCTCTTCAGGGTAAAGATCTTGGAAATATTCAAAGAAGGCCTCTTCCACTTCAGAGTCATTTGTTAACATTACATTGGACTGCCCCAGCTTAATTCCATTGATGTAGTTTCTATTTTGCTCAGTCTTGAATTTCCAGGCTAAGAGCTTCCCTACACCCTCCCTGTACTCGAAGTGGGCTAGCTTGCTTACATTCAATCTTTTCTTAATCTTATTTTGCAGGGTTTCTTCCACTTGGTTTTTACGTAAAATCAGCCTCTCTTCACTCTGGGTATTACTGCCAGTGGTCATGATTCTATCTGTTTCTATATTTCTTATTTAAGTGTCTAATTTGCTCAGCTCTTGTCTGTACTGGCTGTTCCTATAGATGAGTATGCTTGTAATCCTATATCTAATAAAGGCTTTTATTGCATCCCACACTATTCCAATTGGGGCGGAAGCACAATCAATCTGAAGGAACTCACCTACATCTATCTTTAGGGCATCCATTTTTTCTGACTCTGAACAAATGGTGCGATCCAGAGTACACCTTTTATCTTTGTGTCCACTATCATTCCTGAATGTTAGTAATACTGCTGAGTGGTCTGATAAGTGTGCGGGAAGATATTTGATGTCTAACACCTCTTGTGTAAGATTTGCTTCCACCAGAAAATAGTTGATTCTTGATGTATGCCATATTTTTTATTATGGAATGATGTACCTTACAGAGCTCCAACCCTCTCCCTCCATAAGTCGCTAAGAGCGTGCTGCCTCATCATACATCTCGGAGTGGGTATTGCCTTACTATTACAGGATTTATCCAACTTTGGATCCTGTGCCTCATGGGAACAGTCCAGACCGAACTGCCAAGCCATGTCTTCCCTGGACCGGAATCAAGCATCCTAGGACCGGTTTCTGGCTATCAGCCTTCATCAGCCAGGATAGCTTGACTCCAGTGGCGTAGTGGCCCATGAGGCACAGGGTCAAGACAGATTTGCATATGGCTGTGTCTGTATGGGATGGCTTGGTGAGCAAAATAACAATGGATTAAACCAAGATCGGTGACTGGGGGTGAATGTTTTGCCATTGTGCAACATTCCTTCCATCATCTTGTGTGTTTTGCTGTTCACCCTGTGTGGGAAGGGTATGCCCAGACATGGGTTCCGTGCTCACTAGGCCACTGGAGTCAAGCTATCCAGGCTGATGACGGCTGATAGCAAGAATCCTGTCCTAAGATGCTTGATTCCGGTCCAGGGAAGACATGGCTTGACATTTCGGGATGGACTGTTCCCATGAGGCACAGGGTCAAGACTGATTTGCATATGGCCATGTCTGAACTGGGGTGGCTTGGTGAGCAACATAACAATGGATTAATCCCAGATCTGTGACTGGGGGTGATTGTTTTGCCATTGTGCAACATTCCGTCCATCATCTTGTTTGTTTTGCAGACCGATTCCAGGCACCCCCACCGGGTATGTTTGCTTGTGTACCAGCTAGCTCACAGTGTCACTATAGACTCCTCTTACCAAGGAAAATATCGAACATAACAACTCTGGCCCATCAGGGATTGTGGAAACAGTACTGTACTTTTCGCTCAGACACTCATGCAGAGAGAAACACAGAATAAATGTTGGGGACATTTTCAATAAGCATTTATTGAAGCAGCGTCATTCTAGAGTAAAAAGTGGGTGCTGAAACAACCATCCGACAGAAATAGATATAAATTAATAGAAGCACCAATAGAGTAAATGGATTGTAGATTACTACCATAGTGCTAAAACAAAGCAACCCTAAATAGATGTGCCTAAGTGTACCTAGCATGTATGTAGGTGTAGAGCCAAGAATCCCTCTAGGCTGAAGCCAACCCCTTTACCTGAATTGAGAGACTGTGGGACGCCGTCTTGGTCTCGAGATGGACACCCTGTAAGGGATGTCAGAATACTGCGAGCTTGAGTGTCTGCATGCAGGAACCTCAGCATCACTCATCAGTGTGTCAGCATGGAAGTCTTTCTCCTCTGCCTTCCCCAAGCAATGATATGGTGTATATGTACCTGAAAGGTAACCTCAGGGGTTCTACCTTGCTGTGTCATGTCAGCAGAGGATGACGGAAGGGATGTCCCTTAAACATAGTTATTATACAGAAGATGGTAATCCTGCTGTGATTCTGAGAATCCCCATGCATAATTAATGAGGTTAATTTTCTGGAAAAAACCATAAAGCATTTATACAGCACCTTAGCTAGGTAAAAGGTCAATACCAAAAATGGTTATGTAGTACAATGGTAGGGAAATGTAGGTGAAACATTAGGTGACTACCCAGGCCTATATTGGGGTACATTACAAAACATAACACCCACTCCCCATTTGACCGGACGATATACTAAAAGTAAATGTTCAGCTAATGAATCATAAAAAATTGTTAAAAATGTTCAGAATAATTAATCTCTAAAATGCCTATTAAAAAGTGCCTAAAAACTCTATAGATCCTGCACATATGTTTAATATAGTCCTGTATGTCCTTTAAAATATATATGTTTGGAACTGCGAGCATCTGAAAGCCATGTTGCTCAGCAAGAGTACATAAGAGAGGAAGAAAATGTTTGAAATTCCAATTTCGGTTGTTTTGGAAGAAAAGCTTGAATTCTTCCCAGCACAGCGAGAGCGAAATGTTTATGCATCCTGCTGCTTGCCTTTGCAGACGACAGTCCCTGTAACACCTCACAGATCAGGTAAATCAAACAAAGGTGATCTTCTTCAGTTCCCGCAGCCAATGCTGAGGAGGCAGTTGAAATATCTAAAGCCTGTGAGCCTGTAGTAGAGCCAGTATCCAATCCAACAGGAGCTGAAGCCCCCCATGGTGGCTCAAAGAATGCCAACATCAGCCTTTGAATACACTGGGAACACTGTAGTACATGGTCCGAAAGCGGGTCCAGTAATATATCTACATCCAGTGGTGCAACATATGGAAGCGTTAGACAGAGATCGAACACGCATTCTTGTCCGCAGAATAAGGAGCGAAGAACAGGCAAAACACAGTCAATCCAGACTGATCGCAATAGTAGGAATCAAGACTCATCTCCCAAAGTCAAGGTGTGCCCAGATGGAGTACCAAGCGACCATGGTAATGTCGCTCCAAGAGCATTTTTTCCCTCTCCTTGGTGACTGGGATGTCCATTGCGTAGCAGAAAAATTCAAATAAGTAGCCCTACTACCAGTAGCAGGATTAGCGGAAGTCCTCCAAAAATGCTTCCAAATACGCAGTATATAAAAGCTGGATTCACTCTGAAGACTATCTGAAAGGTGCTTAACAGTCCAGAACCCATAGTCTTACATAGGTGTACTATACCCTTAGTATCAGACATGTTAAAGATACGCTGTACTATTTCTCTAAAATGGAAAGGGTAGTTAGTTCGTACCAGTGACTATATCTCAGCAGAGGACCTTGCAACCTATAATCAAAAGTTTCTCGGGCTAAGGTTAAGGGCACATGCTTCTGTAAAAGTTTGGCTTTCATTCGGTTCAGAGTATCAAACTGTACATTCAACGAAGGCCATAATGGCACCTCCCTGACAGTGTGGGTCAGTGGAAACAATACTTGCATATAACAAGTAACCCTGAAACTTACAGTGGCAAGATATGTGATGCCTGAAAGCATCCCACAATAACCTTGATCATTCAGCATTAAATAACTCCCATTTGAGAGCAGCCTGAACACTAGATTCATATATTTACAACAAGGGGTGGTGAGGGACAGAGTCTCTGAATTAAGCAGAAAGCTCTCACCCAGTCAAGAGATCAGGGCTAGATCCAACACCGTTTTTTAGCTCACTGCACCATCCCAGTTTCAGAACCTGGCTGTATGCAAATTAGTCTGTTCCTGTCCCAGTGCATGATGGGAACAGGGCAAACCAAACTACAAAAGCCAATTCTTACACTGGGAAGGAAACAAGCTCCCGGGGACCGGTTTCTGGCATTACAGCCGTCTTCGGCCCGGTTTGCTTGAATCCTGATGGTGCAATGAGCAAGGATCTCACATCTGAGAATGCCCTTCCACGCTTAGGGTGGACAAAAATATTTACAACAATGGGTGGTGAGGGACAGAGTCTCTGAATTAAGCAGAAAGCTCTCACCCAGTCAAGAGATCAGGGCTAGATCCAACACCGTTTTTTAGCTCACTGCACCATCCCAGTTTCAGAACCTGGCTGTATGCAAATTAGTCTGTTCCTGTCCCAGTGCATGATGGGAACAGGGCAAACCAAACTACAAAAGCCAATTCTTACACTGGGAAGGAAACAAGCTCCCGGGGACCGGTTTCTGGCATTACAGCCGTCTTCAGCCCGGTTTGCTTGAATCCTGATGGTGCAATGAGCAAGGGTCTCACATCTGAGAATACCCTTCCACGCTTAGGGTGGACAAAAATATTTACAACAAGGGGTGGTGAGGGACAGAGTCTCTGAATTAAGCAGAAAGCTCTCACCCAGTCAAGAGATCAGGGCTAGATCCAACACCATTTTTTAGCTCACTGCACCATCCCAGTTTCAGAACCTGGCTGTATGCAAATTAGTCTGTTCCTGTCCCAGTGCATGATGGGAACAGGGCAAACCAAACTACAAAAGCCAATTCTTACACTGGGAAGGAAACAAGCTCCCGGGGACCGGTTTCTGGCATTACAGCCGTCTTCGGCCCGGTTTGCTTGAATCCTGATGGTGCAATGAGCAAGGGTCTCACATCTGAGAATGCCCTTCCACGCTTAGGGTGGACAAAAATATTTACAACAAGGGGTGGTGAGGAACAGAGTCTCTGAATTAAGCAGAAAGCTCTCACCCAGTCAAGAGATCAGGGCTAGATCCAACACCGTTTTTTAGCTCACTGCACCATCCCAGTTTCAGAACCTGGCTGTATGCAAATTAGTCTGTTCCTGTCCCAGTGCATGATGGGAACAGGGCAAACCAAACTACAAAAGCCAATTCTTACACTGGGAAGGAAACAAGCTCCCGGGGACCGGTTTCTGGCATTACAGCCGTCTTCGGCCCGGTTTGCTTGAATCCTGATGGTGCAATGAGCAAGGGTCTCACATCTGAGAATGCCCTTCCACGCTTAGGGTGGACAAAAATATTTACAACAATGGGTGGTGAGGGACAGAGTCTCTGAATTAAGCAGAAAGCTCTCACCCAGTCAAGAGATCAGGGCTAGATCCAACACCGTTTTTTAGCTCACTGCACCATCCCAGTTTCAGAACCTGGCTGTATGCAAATTAGTCTGTTCCTGTCCCAGTGCATGATGGGAACAGGGCAAACCAAACTACAAAAGCCAATTCTTACACTGGGAAGGAAACAAGCTCCCGGGGACCGGTTTCTGGCATTACAGCCGTCTTCAGCCCGGTTTGCTTGAATCCTGATGGTGCAATGAGCAAGGGTCTCACATCTGAGAATACCCTTCCACGCTTAGGGTGGACAAAAATATTTACAACAAGGGGTGGTGAGGGACAGAGTCTCTGAATTAAGCAGAAAGCTCTCACCCAGTCAAGAGATCAGGGCTAGATCCAACACCATTTTTTAGCTCACTGCACCATCCCAGTTTCAGAACCTGGCTGTATGCAAATTAGTCTGTTCCTGTCCCAGTGCATGATGGGAACAGGGCAAACCAAACTACAAAAGCCAATTCTTACACTGGGAAGGAAACAAGCTCCCGGGGACCGGTTTCTGGCATTACAGCCGTCTTCGGCCCGGTTTGCTTGAATCCTGATGGTGCAATGAGCAAGGGTCTCACATCTGAGAATGCCCTTCCACGCTTAGGGTGGACAAAAATATTTACAACAAGGGGTGGTGAGGAACAGAGTCTCTGAATTAAGCAGAAAGCTCTCACCCAGTCAAGAGATCAGGGCTAGATCCAACACCGTTTTTTAGCTCACTGCACCATCCCAGTTTCAGAACCTGGCTGTATGCAAATTAGTCTGTTCCTGTCCCAGTGCATGATGGGAACAGGGCTAACCAAACTACAAAAGCCAATTCTTACACTGGGAAGGAAACATGCTCCCGGGGACCGGTTTCTGGCATTACAGCCGTCTTCGGCCCGGTTTGCTTGAATCCTGATGGTGCAATGAGCAAGGGTCTCACATCTGAGAATACCCTTCCACGCTTAGGGTGGACAAAAATATTTACAACAAGGGGTGGTGAGGGACAGATTCTCTGAATTAAGCAGAAAGCTCTCACCCAGTCAAGAGATCAGGGCTAGATCCAACACCGTTTTTTAGCTCACTGCACCATCCCAGTTTCAGAACCTGGCTGTATGCAAATTAGTCTGTTCCTGTCCCAGTGCATGATGGGAACAGGGCAAACCAAACTACAAAAGCCAATTCTTACACTGGGAAGGAAACAAGCTCCCGGGGACCGGTTTCTGGCATTACAGCCGTCTTCGGCCCGGTTTGCTTGAATCCTGATGGTGCAATGAGCAAGGGTCTCACATCTGAGAATACCCTTCCACGCTTAGGGTGGACAAAAATATTTACAACAATGGGTGGTGAGGGACAGAGTCTCTGAATTAAGCAGAAAGCTCTCACCCAGTCAAGAGATCAGGGCTAGATCCAACACCGTTTTTTAGCTCACTGCACCATCCCAGTTTCAGAACCTGGCTGTATGCAAATTAGTCTGTTCCTGTCCCAGTGCATGATGGGAACAGGGCAAACCAAACTACAAAAGCCAATTCTTACACTGGGAAGGAAACAAGCTCCCGGTGACCGGTTTCTGGCATTACAGCCGTCTTCGGCCCGGTTTGCTTGAATCCTGATGGTGCAATGAGCAAGGGTCTCACATCTGAGAATACCCTTCCACGCTTAGGGTGGACAAAAATATTTACAACAAGGGGTGGTGAGGGACAGAGTCTCTGAATTAAGCAGAAAGCTCTCACCCAGTCAAGAGATCAGGGCTAGATCCAACACCGTTTTTTAGCTCACTGCACCATCCCAGTTTCAGAACCTGGCTGTATGCAAATTAGTCTGTTCCTGTCCCAGTGCATGATGGGAACAGGGCAAACCAAACTACAAAAGCCAATTCTTACACTGGGAAGGAAACAAGCTCCCGGGGACCGGTTTCTGGCATTACAGCCGTCTTCAGCCCGGTTTGCTTGAATCCTGATGGTGCAATGAGCAAGGGTCTCACATCTGAGAATACCCTTCCACGCTTAGGGTGGACAAAAATATTTACAACAAGGGGTGGTGAGGGACAGAGTCTCTGAATTAAGCAGAAAGCTCTCACCCAGTCAAGAGATCAGGGCTAGATCCAACACCGTTTTTTAGCTCACTGCACCATCCCAGTTTCAGAACCTGGCTGTATGCAAATTAGTCTGTTCCTGTCCCAGTGCATAATGGGAACAGGGCAAACCAAACTACAAAAGCCAATTCTTACACTGGGAAGGAAACAAGCTCCCGGGACCGGTTTCTGGCATTACAGGCGTCTTCGGCCCGGTTTGCTTGAATCCTGATGGTGCAATGAGCAAGGGTCTCACATCTGAGAATACCCTTCCACGCTTAGGGTGGACAAAAATATTTACAACAAGGGGTGGTGAGGGACAGAGTCTCTGAATTAAGCAGAAAGCTCTCACCCAGTCAAGAGATCAGGGCTAGATCCAACACCGTTTTTTAGCTCACTGCACCATCCCAGTTTCAGAACCTGGCTGTATGCAAATTAGTCTGTTCCTGTCCCAGATTCATCATGGCAGTGGGGAGACTTTCAAATGACATAATAGTTTTGCTACTGAACCATTACATGCCTTTGAAGCATAATATCCTTGAAAATTAGAGATCCACTCAAAGAATTCTTGCAGTCAGTACCGCTGAGAAACACTTCATTGTCTCCATTCCTGCATCGAAATCTATGCAGTAAATCCCAAGACTCATGGGTGGATTCTCTACCCATTGCTTCATACCTACCTACCTGGTGGTGTTCTAGGCAATATTGAAACTGGAAAGTTGTTACTGGCAATGTTATATGGCAAGAATTAACCATTCTGTGGACGGTGAGTCTTCCACAGTGAAAGGTAATTGGTCTAATTTTTCAGTGTGCAGCATTGTATATTTTGCATCTATTTGTGCCATTGTTATCCACTTTTCAGTCAAAGTATAGGCAGAGAACAGAGCCGTAATGTTGATGTATCGCCAGGGCACACAACCAGAGAGCAATGATTGCAGCGTCCAGCGTCCAGCTCAATTATATAGTAGAAAGTAATTGTGATTGTCCATGTTGTAAGATGGACGGATCCTGCTCCATTATATCTATAACAGATGATACAATGTTGACCAGTGATTAATTCCTGGATGTGAGTGTGATCATGCCATTGTCCACCACAGCCAAAGCCTTTTCTAACTTAATTCTGTAAATTTCACACAATCCCTTTGTAGCTTCCTGTTGAGAGATTTGCCAAATGTCATTATAAACAGCGTATAAGAAGCGTTTCTGACGTGGCTTTTTGGGACCTAGTAAAAAAATCCTAAGATCCATGTTGTCTGCGAGTAGGGACAAGTGTTGTTTCACCTTAGACAGTGTCGAGGTTTTTAGCCAATCTAGACATAACTTCTCAGCACTGTATGATGTCACCAACCCCGGATGTTCTCGGTGTATATAGTGTAAGTCTGGCCTATGGATACTAAACTCTTCAGTGGTAGCCCTGAATCTTGGCTGACACCTATTCATGTCTACAGGCCAAACTAACCATCCCTTCCAATTGGAGTATGTTAAATTGTATGAAATGCCCTGCATGATGATTTGGTCTCGTGAACCCTCATCATTTTTTGTGTAATTTTGCCAACCTTCAAAGTGTGAACGCGAGGGACTATGTGGTGTGTTCAAATCCTTAATCTTGGCTAACCCAAGACAGAAAGTTTGTTGCACAGTTTCATTCAGGAAGATGATTTGTTGTGGTATGAGGCATGCTCTAAATAGTGCCTCTGTTCCCTGAACTTGCCAGTCCTTAGTACCCCAGAAAGTTTTTATGTCTATAGTGTCCTTCCATAAGTCGAAACTCTTTCCAGACAGTTGGGCAATAAAAGATACAGAGAAATATGTTTTGTGTTAGTCAGCATTCTTTTCTTTGCAGATGTAGGTGCAAGCGTATGATAATATGAGCACAGATCTGATGCATTAAACCCAGAAAGATAGGCACACTTTCGGCGGTGTTGGGCAATGTTCCCATTGGTGGTATGCAAAAACATTACGTGGTGCACTTGTTCTATGTAGAAAGTGATGACCATAATATTGATAACAGTACATTGTGTCAAATTCAGACGAGTCGTCAGGCATTTCATTATTCATAAATGCTGCAGACAGTTCTAAATCAGACAACATATTATTAACAGTTTCAAAATCCCAATCGTCAGAGTATGTACTGGAGATAATGATATAATTTAATGAAATTTTGAAAACCTTTGATATTTTTAAAAGTTCAGTGGGATCAAATACATCGTATGAAACTCTATCCCAAACTATTCTGTTACGAACCAGAACTGCTGTAATGTTCACATACAGACATAGGTTTCTTTGTTCACGATGAGATTACTTTATGTTTCAGTACCAAGTTCACATGTGATGCTGTTGAGCATGATGGAAGATAGGGTCCATTCACGAATAAGAAAAAGACAGTCACTAAACCTACCCAGAATAGTAGGAACAGTATTCCAGTTATTATTCAGAGCTGTGGTCATTGTGAGATTAGGCATGTCTTTTTTAAAAAACAGAAATTATGAAGCTGTTTTTGGGGGAAAACTGGAGTTAATCATTGACTCAGGTTCATTTGGATCCTGAGAAAATGTGTCAAAATCAATGAAGTAGCCAGTTGCAGTTCAATCTATGTTTGGTAGCTCAACAGGTTTTGTTGAACTGGCATATGTCTACTGTAGAAGCATATTGATTTAGATGTCGGTGGTAGGCCGAATTGATATCAGTGATTTATCCATGTTTTTATGTTCAATTTCAATAGCAACGAGTTCCATTTCATTGTTGGTAAATCCATTACTTCGGATTGTAGACTCTTAAATGTTATAAGCCTTTCTGTCTGAACTTCCTGTATGGTAGCGAGAGGAGAGTGACAGCTACCCAGGTACCCAGGTGGCCTGCTGTTAAGGATCGGCCACATTGTGAGGTTTGATCAGATCAATTGAGACAAATCTCTTTTCTTTATTGCCAGCAAGAGGCGGACGTAATACTTTTCTTGTTCCTTCGACAGCCAGGACAGGTGCAAGCATTCTATATGATGGCCCAAATTCTTTCTTGCCCACAATCTTTTCTCTGACCAGGTCCCCGACCTTTGGGATCTAGGCAGGTCTTGCTGTGACTGATTTCACTTCCCAAGTGGCAGTGCGTTTCACTTGCACGTTGCTTTGTAGTGCCCTAAATTCATAAGGATCATGTAAAACAACCAAACGTTTATTGATGTCAAAAGGTTTTCTTACACCACTGTGCTTTCATAATCAAGGTCAGGCACCCACAGTCTCATCCCAAACAGGACTTCTTAAGTGGTGACACCTCCTAGGAACTTCTTGGCATGTTATTGAGTGCCCTCTGGACCCCATATAGGTTATTGACCCTAATACCACCCAAGCCTGTGAAAGATTGCTTAAGGTCCTGGTTTTTCCTCTCCACAACCGAATTTCCATCGGGATGGTATTGAGAGGAGTACCCTAATACAACACCCAAACTTACCATGGCTTCCTTGTAATCCAGAGAGCTAAACCTGGGGCGTTGGTCAGAATGTAATGTGCCAACTGCATATGTCCCTATGAAGACTCACACATCTTTTATAACAGTTTGTCAGCTGATCGTTGGGGCCAAACCCACTGGAATATAGAAAATTAATCCATTGCCTCCAAGAAGTACTTGTAAGCCCCATTAGATTGTAAGAGGGCCACAGTGGTTCAAATAAACACAAGCTAGTGGTCTGTCTTATATCAGTAATGGTGTTTATGCCTTACGTGCTACGGTGGAACCCTTCATCTGCTGACAGATGTTGCACTTAAGGACAAATATTTTTATTTGTTTTGTTAAACCTGGCCAACAATAGCATTGTATGCAGAACCCAGACCCTCACTTGCAACTAGAATTAAATATAATCTGCGATCCATGTTTGGTATTACTCTATCCACCACTATTGGAATTTGAGCATACGCAATATTTTATTTGCATCTTGAGTGGAAAACCTTTCATCAAGACTGTGCTGTTTTTGCATGAAACAATGACAGCTATCATTGTGCTTCCATCTATTCTCGCGCTAGTACAAGTGATTGCTGCTCCAGCAGCAGTTCGCACTGTCGCCTTGGCGACTTCATCCACCAATGAATTCCCTTCAACGTGAATACCATCACATTGATGACTCAGCATGTGTATCACGTGAGCTCACTGCAAGTCTTTTTTCAACTCTGATACTTGTTCCTAAAGCAACTTGTGCTTTATTGTACAACCTTTTGAGTCTTTAAACCCATTCTGACCCCAGTAGTGAAGCTATGTATTGTAAGACTAGACACAGTAAAACAAATTGCACACTGTAAGTGTGGGGAATTCCTGATCAGTTTGGATCAGTGCCCGTAATAAGGCTTTTAATTCTGCCAGCTGTGTGAGCTGTCCCCCAGAGACTGTGTCTTCATGCTGCTACAACAGAACTTGCAATCCTGCATACGTCCTTTTACAATTGCACAAGCTGCGCTGTATTGTTGTTTACTACTGGGCAGGCTGAGCGCAGATCCGTCAGTGTAAATAATGTATTCATACTGATCCAGAGGCATTCGTTAATTCAGGAGAGGATATTCTTGTTTGTATTGCAGGAATGCTTGTGTTTTTAATGTAGAATCAAATTTGTAGTCTACATCTGTTGCAGTGAAAGAATTTGCCCACTGTATCCAACTTGGATGTAAAGCTTAAGAATTTGGTACGCTTGCCTTTGTAAAAGCCTCTAAGGCATGTTCTGGAGTTATAACACTTATTTGGTTCCCCTGAGCCAGTGCTCTTTCTCTCACCTCAGCAGTCTGAACTGCTGTCAGAATTTTCTCAGTAGAAGCAACACTTATTTCAGTGTTTCAGTACTAGTGTGATTTGTGTGCTATGGGTACCTTTTCACCTTCATTGAAGGATTAGGTAAGTGTACTGCGATTGACACATGATTACACGAATTACAAGATTTATGGTATTTACACGTGTGTGCAGTTGTTTCGAAGCTATCATGTCAGCTTATAAGGAACGTTGGATATCTGAGTTTCTGTGTCCAATCTCTAATTGAAAAATCAGGTCTAATTAAATCGTAGAAAGGTTTTACTTTTTTGCATTAGTCCACAATGTAAGCTGTGCCAAAGATTTAGGAATCCAAATATGAATTGTAAAATATTGAGAGTTTTGGGAGGTTAGATCAGCACGCTAGGCTTTTCCCTTCATTTGATAACTCAATTCCCAAAATTAAGACATTGAGGTGGACTATTTCAGATTTTTTTTTTCAAGTTGAATTTGTAGCCCTCATGGGTGAACCTCAGAATTATGTTGCTCACTCTTGTCAAACGACCCAATAAACCATCATCCGTCAGATAAATATCATACATTTTGAAGTAACTCTGTTACCCTAGATGAGACCAACCCAGGCTATTCTTTTACCCTTGGGGCAGTTTACAAATTTAACGCTGAGAGCCTATGGATGAGAATGCTGTCAAATATCTGCTCTCAGTCACTATATTTTGGCTTTGATCTTTGTAGTGTCATTTTGTATTTTTTCTGCACAATGTTATTCATCAATGCAACACTATGTGCATTCTGTACTGTAAATGTCCTTGTGCATGTGTTCAAATGTCTGTAGCGTAAAACTAGACAGTATGTATTATCGGGTTTCATTACAGAAAACAGAGGATTACTCATTGAAGAGGTTACATTTTCTATTAGACCCAGGTATTCAAGTTGATCTAGGAGCTCCCTGACTTGCTTCTTCGTTTCTTGTTTATTAGGGTATTGTCTCTGTGGAATTGGAGTAGTTTTAACTGGGATTACATGGTGAGGTGACTCAGCATACCACCCTACATGGTTGCGATAGAGTGTGGGAGCAAGTGCGACCGCCCACTCCTGCGCGTATGAATGTTTTAAGTATACTGGAACGAAGTTGGAAAAGACAGTAAAATTTCTGTTTCTCCCTATAACCAACGCATATCAATCTCAGGTGGCCAATCTTTTTCAGCCAAAAGGATGTCATAGCCATAAGTCAGGTTCTCCCAAAACAGACCTTTAATTTTTCTGGTATTGTGCCCCTCCATTTGGAGTGTTATTTCATATA